>NC_136511.1:3065009-3097509 GCF_053919585.1 Euprymna scolopes
ATATCCGGAAGAAAAATCTGTCAGATATATTAGGTCTGTCGGAGGATTTCATGCAGAACGACACCTGTAATTTTTGCGGTAAAACGACTTTATCCGGAGCTGGCCTGGCTAGCCACAAGGATTCACATGGAGAGCAATCTTTTGTTGATGGGCTAAACTTTGCAGGGCACAGACGTTCTGTTTGCTCTGTGGTCTGTAAATCGAGTGGAGGCCTGAAGCGTCATATGAGCATCCAGAGTAGTTGGCATCCCTCAATCTCAGTTTAAGTGTGACCTTTGCAACAGACTGTGTAAGACCAGGGGGTCTGAAGAGCCACCTTCGTTCGCACAGAAAATAGGAATTGATACATTCTTTATCACATCTCCACATGTATATATGTGTGTGTATAATTTTATATATGTGTACATAATTATAATAAATAAAAAAAAATATTTTCAAAAATACATGAAAATGATTGAGTAATCAACAATAAAACTAGGGAAATATGGTCTTCTTCTATCAAGAAGTGACAATCACCATCACCATGTATGTAAGTATGTATGTATGTATTATGTATGCATGTATGTATGTATGTATGTATATATGTATGTATGTATGTATGTATGTATGTATGTATGTATGTATGTGTGGTGGTCAAGGTCTGGTGTATATGTGTGTTAAAAACACACAGATGTCTTAGCGTCTGTCTGTGCTTCTCCCAGACAAATCAATCCCACGTGCACGCCATGACCACTGCGACGCAGACGGGGCTCTGATGAACAGCGAGTGTTCTGCGCCGTATAACTGGACCTCCACTGCCTTATGGGCCAAGGTTATTTAACCCAAGGCTAAGGGTGAGGTAACCTTGACAGAAACATCGAGAGGAGCTTAGGCCCTGTAAGCTGCGACATATATGACCACCGGCGTGTGGAATATGTTCTGGTACCCAGCAACCTAAGTTCCAGTCATGATTCAAATGAAATAGTGTGTGGAGAGAGCTCTGTAATCCGTGGTGAAGGTAACCACCCTAGGAGAAGGAAAACTAGATATAAAACCTGCGATGACTGCTGCATTCAATGATGTTGACTTGCTCTTCCTTTTTGGTCAATGTGACAGTTGTTTAGAGAGTGTGACTATCTCGGTACAAAGTCTTTCATCACTATAAAAATTCTCAAGCACAGGCATTGCTCGATATAAATCAGATCCACTTTTTACCATTTCGTGTATCTCGATAGCAAAAATGTTGGCTGTAGCCTAAAACGGCAAAACATTCAATGAAGTTGGCAATTATGATTATGAACGTAAATGGCAATAAGGGAACTGGAACTTATAGGGCCTGGCCCGGCAGGTGTTTCAGGGCTCCACAGCCTGGAGCCGTCGTCATCATGCTACTACGAGGAAATATATGACAATGACCATCAGCTGTTGGAATGTGCGGACGCTGCTAGACTTGCCGTCAGCAATAACGCGCCCAGAGCGTAGATCTGTTCTTGTATCTAAGGAACTTCAACGTTATGACATGGACATAGTTGCTCTGTCTGAGACCAGGCTGGTTGATGAGGGACAGTTTTCTTAGTTGTCCGGGGCCTACACCATTTTCTGAAGTGGTAGAGCGGATAGATGTAAGAGGGAATAAGGCGTGGCTTTTGCTATAAAGCCATCAATTCTTTCTAGCCTGGAAGAACTTCCCTGTGGTGTGAGTGACCGGGTCGTGACTATGAGGTTACCTCTGGCAAATGGTCGTTATACTATTTTTTGAGTGTCTATGCACCCACTGTGGATGAAAAGGTTGCTTTCTACCTTGCTTTGTGCAGTGTAGTTAGACGCATTCCGTCTGCTGATAACATCTTGATTCTTTGAGATTTTAATGCTAGGGTGCGAAGAGATTTTGTAACCTGGGATGTGCGGGGTAAACTCGGATTGGGCAAGTGTAGTAGCAATGGTCTGATGTTGTTGCAGTTTTGTTCAGAGATCGGTTTTAAAATCGGTAACACCGTGTTTCAGCAGAAGGACAACTACAAGACGACCTGGATGCATCCTGGTTCCAAGCATGAATGGTGGATGCAGAAAGCTGAGGAAATTCAGCTTGCCTCGAATTCGAACAACACTAAGGTATTATACAGCCTACTGCGTGCGGTTTACGGATTTTCCAGATCCACCTATCACTCATTTGCGCTCGAGGGATGGTGGGGATCTTCTTCGATGCCCTACCGACATTCTTTATAGATGGAGGGAGCATTTCGATGACCTCCTGAACAGACCTTTTTACGTTGATCAGGAGTTTGTTAGATCGATTCCTAGCAATCCAGTCAAGGATATCTTGGCAGAGGTTCCTTCCCTCCAGGAGGTTTAAGCAACTGTCCATAAGCTGAACAATGGAAGTCTCCTGATCTGTTTGTGGAGATATTTAAATGTTCTAGACCCAAGATGATGCAACCGGACTTGTTGCAGACTGCTTGGCGGTGGAGTGTGTTCCGCAGGATTGGCGGGATGCATTGATGGTGGTGCTATACTAGGGGAAGGGTAGCAGAGATGAATGCGGAAATTATCGGGGCATCTCTTTGCTGTCAGTAGTCGGTAAGGTGCTCTGTAGGATCATGCTAGACAGAATGCTGGAGCACATTGCTCACGATGTTTTGCCTGAGTCACAGTGTGGTTTCAGAAGATGTCGAGGGACAGTGGATATGATTTTTACAGCCAGGCAACTACAGTAGAAATGTATAGAAAAACAAAAGGATCTGTATCAGGTGTTCATCGATTTAACCAAGGTCTTCAATACAGTAAATACGGATGCTTTGTGAGAGATTCTAAAAAAGCTTGGCTGTTCTGACAAGTTTGTAACCATCTTAAAGCACTTCCACGAGGATATGAAAGCTGTGATCGACGTTGGGGGAAAGATGGCTGATCCTATCTCAGTAGAAAATGGTGTTAAGCAGGGAGACATTCTAGCACCCACGCTCTTTGGGGGTTGCTCTAATGGTGTACTATATTCGTTACCGAACTACTGGGAGGTTGTTCAACATTAGGCTCTTCAATGCCAGTACAAAGGTACTCACCAACACTATCCGTGACTTGCTCTATGCGGAGGACTGTGATCTAGTGGCTCAGACGGTGGCTGATATGCAGCATCTTGTGGACGCTTTTACGGTTGCCTGCAGCGTATTGGGCTTAACTATCAATCTGAAAAAAAGTGTATCAGCCTGCTCTAGGCATGCCATACTATGATCCATCAGTTTATATCTGTGGGTCAAGGATAGTGGTTGTCACTAAGTTTATATACTTGGGTAGCACACTTACTCTGCCTGTGAAACTTGGACAACATACAGGGAGCATTTGAGACGTGTCGAGCGGTTTCACCAGATATGCCTACTGCTAATCAAAGGTGTGGGTTGGCAAATGTATGTGATGTGGAGGTGCTTGAAAGGACCTAATTTCTAAGCATTTAAGCTCACATTATCAAACATAGACTGAGATGGAGTGCATATATGGTGAGGATGTTAGACAGCCGACTTCCCAATGACTTTATGGTGAGCTCGCCGAGGAAAGATGTCTGGCTCAAAAGCCTAAAATGAGATTCAAAGATTGTTTGAGGTCCACCTTAAAAAATGTGAGATAGATGAAAGAAGCTGGAAGAGTCTTGCTTTGGATCGCGGAGAGTGGAGAAGGACCTTGCGGGGATGTGTGGGCAAGTTTGAGGCAGATCAGACCCAGTATGAGCGGCTGAAGTGCGATATCCGGAAGGCGAGGGTGAAGGAAGCCATGCAGGGGCGGGGGCGCCAAATTGGTCTGGAGTATGAAGTTTGCGGAAGATTATGTCTGAGCAGAGCTGGAATGATGAGCCACCAGACTACTCATCGGCGCAGTAGGCCACAAAGCAGTCTTGTGTTGCCAGAGCTAACCTGTGTCAACTGCGGGTGAAGTACAAAACAGCAAGTGGTTTGAAGCGGCATTTGATTATACATAGAAGAGAACATTAAGAACGTTCTGCTAGTGGCGCACATGTCTGAACAATGTGTGCCAAGAAATGCCAGAGTTTGGCAGAGCTTCAAAGCCACCTTCGTGCAGCCCATCACTGAATGTTTTCGTGGTTCTGTATACCTTTTTTGGGCTATATCCAGTAATGACAATGTTCGAAAACGAATTTACTGCCATCATGTATATATGTATGCATGCATGCATATATGTATGTATGTATGTATGCTTAAACTTTTGACAGAGGCGATGCATTTTCATGAGATTGATATCGTTTTGCAGCTCAACCCTTCGAACGACAAATATCGAAAATTGGCTAAAAACATTAATTCCATAAGCTTCAACTGGGCACTTATCTACAGGGAGGGGTAGTTTTTTCGCCGATATTTTCGAAAGTCATCCCCTGTTTTCGATTGACTAGCCTTTGCCGTTTCCAGTATTGCGATGACGTCATTTTTTTCACGTTCTTTTCCTCCTTCGCGGTACGGGTTCGAGCCTACCTACTACCACTTTTTTTTCAACACACAGTCCCAAACACCCGGGCAACGGTGGACACCCATGCTAGTTTATTATAAAGCAGTAAATGAGTAAGTGTTTCTCAATGTTTGAAAATAATCGCATCGAACATGAATCTGATGAAATATAACCGCAAAATCTGAGAGAATAACCTGTATGAAAGCAAGAGCTGGAAATGTGACTAATGTAACGACATTTTTCTATCAAAGTAAATCATTTAAAGACTAATGCCAGATCAGAGTCTACGCCCTGTAAGGTTAGACATTATGTCATGTATAATATGTGAGAAATATTTGTGAACCAACACAATACTTTCAAAGGCACACAGCAGTACACATACACAAAAAGTAAATTCCACAAAACAATCTCATGAATGGGGTCGAAGTGACTTCTTTGATCTAACATCTAGGTTTCCGGCTCTGCAGGTCAGATTTTTGTCTTAAAAATCATATACAAAGTCATGCAAGAATAGGCATTAAAAGGTACGACAACAGTCGAGGACAAAGAGACCGCGATTATCTATCGAGATCGATAGTCACCATGTATGTATCGAAACAGAATTTAGTATCTAATTATTGATTTTTATACGCTCTATTATTAAAACTTACTAATCATCGAGTTTTACCTGGAAAGTTTGACTCTCTCTCTCTCTCTCTCTATATATATATATATATATATATATATATATATATATATATATATATATATATATAGTCATACATATTTAAACGAGTCATACATGTCAAGGCCGAAGACTACTCGAGGAAAAGTGTAAGATAGTCACCGAGTCAACCATTTAGTGATTGTAAGTGGTAAATTGGGTAAAATTTGATTATTAAAGAGGACTGCTAAACGAGAACTTCTTTACAACCATGATGTAGTCAGATGGGGAGCAGGCCAGCGGAACAGGGTTTCACTGGCAAGCAGTTCTAGGAAAGAATGTTTGTTCATTGAATTTGCGTTAGAATTTAGGTGCAGATAAAAAGTGGAGAAAATTATGTGTGGTGGCTGTAGCTAGACAAGTGCAAAGTTTGACGGTTAATATATCGGCATAATCATATATATATATATATATATATATATATATATATATATATATATATATATATATATATATTCAGGCAGACATTATTAAAAACAACAGAAATACCTTGCTTAATGATTCTTTTTTTCATTTTTTGGATCTTTCGTAAGATTTTTTTTAACTTCAAGATAGAATGTATTTACAAATGTTCCATAGTTCACACGAGCGCTTTCGATTCTTTCTTGAACCATCATCAGGTGGAGATAAAATATTAAAAATAGAAGTGAAATATATAGTTACGAATGGTAAAAAGAGTCAATGAAAATCGATTAAAATATTAATTTACGAGTGATAAAAAACTCGATTAAAAATTAGGATCGAAAAAATGAAAAAAAAAGAATCATTAAGCAAGGTGTCTCTGTTGTTTTTAATAATGTTTGCCTGAATGAAGGAATGCTGCCTAAATACACTAATATATATATATATATATATGTGTGTGTATGTGTGTGTGTGTGTGTGTGTGTGTGTGTGTGTGTGTATCATTGCCGATAATGCAACTCATTTTGGAACAACGAATTGAGCATTTTCCGATAGTTGATATTTAAACAATTACATGCATAATACTTTGCTCGTGACGGTTGTTGCAAAGCGAGTTTCATTTTTGCATAGAGCTCACGAAGATTGTGACTCCGGGTTGTCTGATTTTCACAAATTCCTACTTACGTATAAAAACAAACAGGTCATCAAGCAGTAATAACATTAATTTCCAAGTCAATGAAAACGTCTTAGAAATGTATCTGATACTAATGCTCTGTTAATACCATTAATAATTTCCACCATCACGCCAAAACACTAGAAACATTAAAAAACTTACAGTTTCTATCTGACATCCAAATCATGATAATGATGGCAACTTCAGCAGCCAGTTTTCACCTGAAATGCATACATGAATTAAGCAACTAAAAATGTTAAAACGGAAAATATTCAAACATAATTTGCCTGAAATATTTCATACTAGTTAACCAAATATTTGGATAAAGAATAGTTGTACATTAAAAAAATGCATATATACATATGCATATATATATATATATATATATATATATATATATATATATATATATATGCCTAAAACCTCTGGCCTTGATGGAGAGAGTACTAAAACTTGCTCCTATGGTTTCAAATGATCTGAAATAACAGCAAGGGGAGACTTGAATCCAAATATTTCTCATGTGTTATATCTCCCCACTTTTGGAAATAGGGTACGATTATGAATATCTCAAATATCAAATAATGTTATACACTGTGAAATTGTCTTTAAGCATGAACCCCCAAAAATTAAAAAGAACAAATACAAAAATAAAAATATAAAATAATAAAATCTCTAAAAATATAAACAGTAAAACAATACCAAATAAAATAGAGGCAAATAAAAATAAAAGCAAAAAAAGATAAAAACGATAAAAATAAATGAAAAAAATAAATTAAGCAATAAAAATATAGTATAAAATATAAACTACTTAAACTATAAAAACTATTAAAAAAAAGCATAATAGAAAATAAAACAGAAGCAAATAAAAATAAAAATAAAAAAGATAAAATAAATAAAAAAACAAACGAGGAAATAAAAATATAGTATATAAAAAGTATAAACTAATAAAACTACAAAAATAAAAAAGTCTAAACTAATAAAACTACAAAAATATAAAAAGTCTAAATAATAAAACTACAAAAATATAAAAAGTATAAACTAATAAAACTACAAAAAATAAAAAGTATAAACTAATAAAACTACAAAAAATAAAAAGTATAAACTAATAAAACTACAAAAAATATAAAAAGTATAAACTAATAAAACTACAAAAATATAAAAAGTATAAACTTATAAAACTACAAAAATATAAAAAGTATAAACTAATAAAACTACAAAAATATAAAAAGTATAAACTAATAAAACTACAAAGATATAAAAAGTATAAACTAATCAAACTACAAAAATATAAGAAGTATAAACTAATAAAACTACAAAGATATAAAACGTATAAACTAATAAAACTACAAAAAATATTAAAAGTATAAACTAATAAAACTACAAAAATATAAAAAGTATTAACTAATAAAACTACAAAAATATAAGAAGTATAAACTAATAAAACTACAAATATATAAAAAGTATAAACTAATAAAACTACAAAGATATAAAAAGTATAAACTAATAAAACTACAAAAATATAAAAAGTATAAATTAATAAAACTATAAAAATATAAAAAGTATAATACAAAATAAAATATAAATATAATAAATACGCCAAGCCTCAAAGAAAAGGAAAACCACAACAATCGCTCCTGATAATAATCTGATGCACCGATAGAAAATGCTCGAGAAGAAGATGGCTGACCAACAACTTTTGAATGCAATTTTATATATATGACTGCTGAAATTAAAATGACCGCTCGGCAAATGGAAAAGGTATCCAGAAAAATTGGAAAAACCAATAACTCTGTCGTGTTCAATCAGGTGTGCTTTAATAACGACTTGCTGCCAAATACAAATATAAATATGTTTTTTAGATTTATATATTCGTGATAGAGATAGTGAAACAACTAATAAAAGATGAGGATAATAATCCGCCATATTTTTTTTTAAAATAAAAATAAAAATAAAATAAAATTAATATCGCTTTGTGCTTTTAAGTATAGTAGGAAACGGGTACATAATATCATATATTTGTCTACATTGGCGGGTATTCCGTTTCGAAAGCCCTCCAGTGAGATCACTTAGTTATTGTTTGTGATCAATTACGTGGTTGGTTTCTTTATGCCATGTTGCTTTACGATAATACTTCGCGTAGGTATTTCAACATTCCATTAACAAGCGATTTTTTTAGTTAAGCGTTTTCCGATGTTATTAAGTATCCAAAGTGCACTTACTTTTATCCATTTGATGTCATATTGTTTTTCTGCTCGTAAAGATTTTTATTAAACGATAGCGCTTGAGATCGTGTTGAGGGGTAACGAGAGGATGGCTTCTTCCTTAATTTAGCTAAGTTATTTATGCTAGCCTTTTCTTCGAAGCTTTTCAGTGAGTGTAGTTATTAATTAATTAGAGGTGTGTCGATTTTTAGTTAGTATAGTTAGTAATTTGCGGCGTATCGCGACTACTTTGTATCCTTTGAACTCTTCCTATGGTTCAGTTAGTAATTAATTAAGATATTAGAAGTAAGAGGTTATGATTTATATTATTACTGGTATGAGGAGATCGCTATTCGTTTTTTTTACATCTTAGCCTTCAAAGTATTTGCAGCTTATAGCCGATTCTACGTTTAATAATTTTTCACGGTACTTAACATTAATAATCTCATATTTCTTCGCTAAACGCAGGTAAAAGAATGAAGTCAATGAACTACAGGTTTTTGCCTTCCTAAGTATTTTCCATCCGACTAAAGTTGTTTTGTTCGCCTCGATTAACTCTAGTAGTGTACCGAGAGTGAGGTGTCCGTTGCGTATGCGTTGTTATACATTGATAGTGTAAAACTGCTTTTTTAAAGATCATTGAGTTGCTGCATATATAGAATTTTTATATTCATAGGTTTTCTACGGTGCAAATTTTAGCCTGGTATATCATCCAAGATGTGAGGCAATTACTGATTAGTGGGCATTTGGTCGTTCTTTGACAATTGTAGGTCTTTCTGTTATCATTATTATTATTAGTGTCCATCATAAGAATATTCTTCCATAAACGTATTTATACATATTTTATTCTTCACATTTCAATCAGCGCTTCTAACGGATATAAACAAAAAAAAACTACCAAATTTTCAAAATGCGTGATCACGCGTCACCTATCTGGCTTCATAAAAACCCCGCAGTTAACAACATTACGTGGATTCTTCATCGAACTATCTTCCACTCTACATCATGTCCAAGAAAAAGAGAAAAAAAAAGATTGACAAAGGAGTCTTACTCCGAAATATATTTCTTAAAATAAACACTCGTTTATTTTATAAAAAAAATTCGCTTTGTAGTTTTTGGCTTCAAACGTATTTATACATATTTTATTCTTATATGTATATATATATATATATATATATATATATACATGTATATATACATATATATATACATGTATATAAAGCTGAAAATCTGTGTGTGTGTGTGTGTGTGGTCAGCATAAGGCTCCTATATTGTTGACTATTTTAAAAAACTGATTACATATAATGATAAAAGATGTATCGAGACAGAGAAGTGGGTATGTTTGATATGGCATAATGATGTTTCATTAAAATTGTGGGGTCTGCGTCCGAACCTGGTCCACAAAGTTTGGAAACAAAAAAATTATAAATAAAAAAAAACGTTTACAAGTGTTTTTGATTTAGATGTACATAATAATACTTTGATAAGTATGTTTTAACTTAAATAGGGATGCTATAATAAAATTGTAGGGTCTGCATTCGCGCCTAGCCTCCTTAGAATGGAAAGAGGTACACACTGTAATAAAGACTTTTCATATCTATCTACGTAAGTATACTTTGATAATTATGTTTCAGTTTGAAGAAATATGGTTTAATGAAAGTATGGGGTGTTCGTTCGCGCCTGACCTCCATAGAATGGAAATACGTCACAAAGTTTAACAAGTTTTTTTTTTAATATAGATCCACAGACTATTGTGATAAGTGCTTCAGTGTGAACAGGTATGGTATCATAAATTATGGGGTTTATCTATTTTATTTTTACTTTCATTATATTTTGCTTTGGTTTTGATGCCCCCAAATTCGAAGTTATGACTTTACAACCCTTCCTTTTCATAACCTATCATACTTTCATAAATCAAAGCCCATTTTCTGTAGGCTGTTTTTGAAACCAGTCAACGACGGGTACTTTTGCTAGTATATATATATATATATATATATATATATATATATATATATATATACATATATATATACGTGTGTGTGTGCGTGTGTGTGTGTATAAATATATACATATTCGTATATATAAATCTATATATCTATAAAAGTGAACGTGTATGTGTGTCTATGTGTCTGAGTGTCTGTGTCTGTATGTGTGTACATTTCCATACGCAATAACTCTTTCAATTTTAAGTTTACAGACTAGACATTTGATATACAGGGTACTGAGATTTGAAAACATCTATGTGATCTGTATTTGGCCAAACATTTGGCTTTTAAGAGGTAAAAGTTCAACAATTAGACCTTTCAGAATTCTACCAAACTCCTCCTCCAATTTTGGGTCTAAAAACTTGAGATTTTAAATATAGGTTCCCTGGACATGGATCTAACTTAATTAACTGATTTACGCCCGAAACAATAAATGTTAAAGGATCATAGTAGGGGTCAAAGCTAAAAAGTTGACCGTTTTTTTTGGCTCAGCATACACCTCCAAACACCCGGGCAACGCCGGGCCGAAATGCTAATATATATATATATATATATATATATATATATATATATAAATTATTTATATATACATATATATATATAAATTATTTATATATATACATATATATATATAAATTATTTATATATATATATACATTAATTATTATATATATATATATATAAATTATTTATATAAATAAAGTACGAATAATAGACATACAAGAGACTGCTAAATAAACAATATATTTCGACATTTTTTTTGGTAGCATGAATATGTTAGACGAATAAATCAGGATTCCTTGTTTTTGTTCCTGTGATTAATGGAGGTTTGATCAATTCTGTTGGGGAGCAAAGATTTAATATACTGTTTTGTTTTTAAATCCCCGAAACAGTTTCAGGGTAAACAACTGATGATCCCCGAAATAAAATAGTTTTCCAACGAATGATTAAAAATATAAAAATTAAATAATTTTTTAATATAGTTTTAAAGATTAAAAAACTTTCAAGATTATATATATATATAAAGCGAGCCGACTGTCTGTTTCTAAACAAATTATTAGATAGAGACCTGTTAAGCATTGGGCAGATGAATTTACGAGGAGCGATTCTTAGTCCAGTGGTAAGAGTTGCCGACTGTAAATGCGATCGTTGTTGGTTCAATCCACGGCCTGAGAAAGGTTCTAGTCTAGCCGTGGTTATGAGTTGTGATACGACGAAACTACACTTATGTGGATGGATGTATTTATAGTCATATATCTCTATAAAAGTGAAATTGTCTGTCTGTGTGTGTCTGTGTACATTTTTGCGACACAATAACTGTCAATTTTCAGTCTACAGACTCGAAATTTGATATACAGGGTATTGAGATTTTGGAAAATCTTTGTAATCCGTTTTCGGACAGAAATTTGGCGGTTAAGGGGACAAAGTTCAACGATTTGACCTTTGAGAACTCTACAAATCTCCGCCAATTTTGGGAAACACTTGAAAGTTTAGATATAGATTCCTTGGACACGGATCCAACTAAATAACTTGAGTTGAGCCCAAAACAATAAATGTTTATGGGTCGTAATAGGGGGCAAAGGTACAAAAAAATTGAGCTCTGCGGTCTCTACTAAATTACTCAGACAATTTCAGGTGTAAACATTTGAAATTTTGCATAACGGGTATTATGAGATAGGACAAGCTTTTTAATTGGTTTGGGTCGAATATATATATATATATATATATATATATATATATATATATATATATATATATAAATGTATGTATGTATGTTTGCATGTCTGTCTAAACTTTCGACAGAGGCAACGGATTTTTACAAGATCAGTATCGTTTTGAAGCTCAACACTTCATACGACAAATATCGAAAAAATGTATGAAAACATTAATTTTTTCACCTTCAACTCGGCACTTTTCTACAGTGAAGGGTCGCTTTTTCCATCGATATGAACGTCATATCCTCTTTTCGATTGTCTAGCCTTAATTTAAACCTACGTCACTTCTGCTTTTGTGGGGGTCGTAACAGCAAAAACGTCAGCTTTTTCACGTTCTTTTCCTCCTTTGCGGTACGGGTTCGAGCCTGCTTTTTTTTCCTCGACACACACCTCTGAACACCCGGGCAACGCCGGGCTGAAATGCTAGTAAAGCCCCCCTCTTGAGTAGAGCACTATCGTAAATTATCTTACTCGCTACTTAATTTAGCTGAAAAAATGCGAAGCTCGCGGTTTGTTTACAAACAAACGTTTGAGCCCTCTACGAGTGGCGGACGGATGTTTATTTAAATAGACATTCGGACAGATTAATTTCGGCCACCGATTCCCTAGTCAAGGGGTAGAGCTGCCGACTGTCATCACGACGGTTCTAGGTTCGATCCTCGGCTTGGGATAGGTGTTACTCTAGCGGCACTGATGAGTTGTGAAACAACGAAACAGGTCTTTATGTCGATGACTAAAATATATATATATATATATATATATATATATATATATATATATATATATCAATCCAGTCTGAAGCAATTTTGTTATTTTATCCTAATCCAGATTACATCTTTATGGGGAGCCATACCTCTCCCACACTATGAACAGCCTTGTGCCCAATTCTGACCTCGTGAGGAGGAAAGTAAATAGGGACTTTATATAACTTTTTCGACAACATTTTAATTAAGCTATCCCCGCATCCCATCAATAATAACTTAGAGCGCTACCAAAACCATCCCTTCCGGAGACTCCCTGCCGATTTATCCCTTCTAATCTGGTGGGGGAGTTCGGGGTTAAGTAGCCTCGGTTCTGAGTGCTTGTGTGAGTATATGTCCATGCGTCTGAGTTTGTGCGTGTGTGTTAGTATGTGTATGTATCTGTGTGGTGGGATGGGAAGGTGTGGCGTGTGTAATGAAGTCCGGCTTCTATAATTGAACCATAATTAGGTCGCGTATGGTGGGGGCCTTTTCGGCGCACCGTGCCACTGTTCCACCGGCGTCTGTTCTTAAACTCTCTTCGCATATATGAGGATATGTTTTCGCTTAATTCGCATTGTTTTTACTTGATTCCGTTAGAGATAAGAAATCTCTTAGAAACCGCAGGGAGAAGAGGCGGGTCCACCAAGCATGATTTTCTTATTTAAAAAAAAAAAAGAGTCACAATAAATATATATATATATATATATATATATATATATATATATATATATATATATATATATATAAAATAAGAGCCCTCTGCCCCCTAAAGACTTAGGGTGTTTCGGGTCGCTTAAAAAACGGTTTTCGATTGCCTTTATCTGATAACAATAGCAATATTGCGTTCTTATAATCGCGACATGAAGAAATAACGATGTACTTGAGACGGGGTTCAATGTGCATAACATAAAAAAAAACCCTGATAGATATATAGACTCTGTATATAAGTATAATACGACAACTCGCCAACTCTCTATCGCTTCGCAATGTTCGTTCATGCTGCTAAGACTAAGCTTCTTTCCTTTAATAATTACACGGTCTCATCCCAACCACTGATAACCATGGTTAATGAATAGGGCTGTGACAAGATAATTTTCTTTTCATTGTTTTCACCCTCAAGTATATATCCGACAGAGTTAGACACAGTTAATCAATCGAGAACCACATCACTCTATCTAAAAACATATAAGATATTAACTGATATATACTTGAGGGTCAAAATAATGAAAAGAGTATTCTATTGTCATAGCCGTAGTAATGATACACATCCTGAAATATCTTCGTTCAAAGTCCTTCGCTTATCATTCACAGGGAACATGAATTGAAACAAATACCCAGAGGGCATAGCCAAAGTTTCTGCAAAGAAGGTGGGATCTCTCTACTATTCTAGAAAGTTGCTTATGCCTGGGATTAGCCTGCGCTTCAACAATGTCACCATTCGCCCTTGTAGAAGGTAGGCTCTCTCTATCATGCTAGAAAACTACTAATGCTTGAAAGTATCTTGTACCTCTATAAGGCCACCATTCGCCCATGTTTGGAGTATTGTTGTCATATTTGGGCTGATGCATCTGCTACTGGTCTCTTACTCTCAGACAGAATTGAAGAAAAAGGAGTCGTCAATCTGATAGACCCTGCATCGGAAACAAAACTCAAACCTCTGTCCCATCGACGAAATGCTGCATCCCTCTGCTTATTTTCCATCCATTCACCCACAGCCTTGATACCCTGGAGGAGCACAGGCCATCCACAAATTTTGTCGATGCTTTTTAGCGAGGAGTTCTATTTTCAGAGTGTGGGTGCTGACCCCACGTCCAATCTTCCCAGAAATTACATAA
Source organism: Euprymna scolopes (assembly GCF_053919585.1). Lineage (NCBI taxonomy): Eukaryota > Metazoa > Mollusca > Cephalopoda > Sepiida > Sepiolidae > Euprymna > Euprymna scolopes. The sequence goes on from NC_136511.1 coordinate 3,079,692, forward strand.
AGCGCCTAGCTTTTTCAAATGGTCACCCATCTGCTACTGGCCAGACTCGACGTAGCTTAACTTCGGTCATCTGGCGAGAACCGGTGTATCAACGTGATTGTGCTGTACTGTGCATATTTTCAAATAATTTAATGGAATGTGCTCCGACGAACTCCAAGAACCTGTACCCTCGACAAGCAATAAAATTCCACAGCTACATTGTAGAGATCCCTTAGATACCGGAAAGCCTTAAACTCGAATAGTTTCTTACCTCAAGCTGACAGATTTTGGAATCCCCCCCGGCCCATTCTTCCCTAACAGTATTGATATACAAAAGTTCAAGTATAATGTGACATACATGCATGCATACATACAGACTTAGAGAACGTGAATGCCTACTGGAGAGAACTTGAATGCCTACTGGAGAGAACTTGAATGCCTACTGGAGAGAACTTGAATGCCTACAGGAGAGAACTTGAATGCCTACTGGAGAGAACTTGAATGCCTACTAGACACTATCCTCGAGTGTCTGTCTAAGGTCTCTCTGTACAGGGGTTTGTCAGAACAATCTGGCATGAGGATACTTTTCCATAGAAGTAAACCCTGACCAAATATTCAAAATCACATAGTATTCGCAGCCCAAATAAGATCTCCTCACTACGGCTACCCCACAGCTTTTCCGAGGAATGGTGCACCTTCTACAAGTGATATTACCTCAAGTAATAGCACGAAACTGGATACTCCACCAGACTAGATAAATTCTTGTCCTGGAATCCAGTAAGACCATGAGACCAACATAAAAGATATACTACAATGTATAAAAATGGTTAATTGGGGAGAGGAAAAGTATGTTCTCAATTTCTTTACTAACTCAGTGCTTGAGAGATAAAGAACTTTAATGGAACATTCGAATATCTATGTATCTCATATAGACTTCAAGTGTCAGCCGCAGGTCGTGGGCCCCTTGATTTCTGAGAACTTCGACTGAAGTAAAATAAAACAGAAAACATACATTACATACCTACATACATACATACATGCATCCATTACACACACATACATACATACACACATGCATACATTCATACATACATTGCTGCTCAACTCCCTACATAGCCCCTGCAAATTCTGTCCAAAATAGCAACCCCTTACATCTAAATGGTACTATGTCTTGTTTGGCGTGAATTAGCAGTAAAATAGTCTAATAAATATGTTTTTCTTCTACTATAGTTTGCCAAAAAATTAGAGAGAAAAAAGTATTTTTACTAGAGAGTCACCACTTATCAAGACCCTAAAGTAACTCGAGGATAAGCATTAGTATGCGGTGGTCACTGAGATAATAGTGTAGTACTTGTTAGTGATGGAATTTTGGTATAATTTGATTATTTAAGGTGATGGGTCAGTAAGAACTTGTTTACATGGGACTTGAACACGACTATAATATATTTAGATGTAAATAAATAAATATTCATTCGTATTATATCAATTATTCGGACAACTGTTCTCATCTTGATGTTTTGGCCGATGTAAACTCCTACCGAATTCAGATGTATTCTGTTGAACTCGTGAATCTATCTGTCGAACTCGGGACTTCTTGGTAAAATTCAATTGTTAGTGGCACTCTTCTGGAGGTTGAAGTTTAAATTCCTAGTGACTTTTACCCAGCCATTGCTGACGGAACGTAGAGTGTGCTATGCTTGTATATAAAACTAGCCTGGGTGCCCGGCGTTGCCCGGATGTTTAGAGGTGTGTATTAAGCAAAAAAAATTAAAAAAATAAAGAAATGGTAGTAGACATGCAGGCTCGAACCGCAAAGGCGGAAAAGAATGTGAAAAAAAAAACGTGACGTCTTTGCTGTTGCGCTCAGCGCCAAACCGGAAGTGACGTAGGTTTAAATTAAGGCTTGTCAATCGAAAAGGAGACGATGGCTTTCGAAAATATCAGTCACAAAAACGACCCCTCCCTGTAGAAAAGTACCGAGTTGAGAGTGAAGGAATTAATGTTTGAAGCCAATTTTCAATATTTGTCGTCCGAAGGGTCGAGCTTCAAAACGATACCGATCTTGGAAAATCCGTCGCCTCTGTCGAAATTTTAGACATACATACATACATACATTACATGCCTACATACATACATATATACATACATACATATATACATGCATACATGCATACTTACATACATTACATACATACATACGTGCATGCATACATACATGCATACATACATACATACATGCATACATACATACATTACATACCTACATACATATATGCATGCATACATACATACATGCATGCATACATACATGCATACATTTAAACAGATACCTACATACATACATACATGCATGCTTACATACATACATACATTACATACCTACATACATACATACATACATGCATCCATTACACACATACATACATATATACATGCATACATTGATACATACATTACATACCTACATACATGCATACATTACATATCTACATACATATATGCATGCATATATACATACATGCATGCATACATACATACATACATTTAAAAAGACAGGTGAGATTTATATTATTAGAAGATAAAATCCGTGCAGATTCCCGAGTTCATAAGAAAGTTTCCCAAGTTCGACAAAATATACCTGGAGAAGGTCGAAGGTTACATCGGCCGAAATATTGTGAAAATGACATTGATGATAATGAGAGCAGTAGTCCGAATTATCCAAATAATACTTACAAATCGCCATCTAAAAAAATTCAAAACTATAAATAAAGGCTTCTGGGTTTGACCTTTACTCCTGATCTGAAATGGAACACGTACATCAAGTCTGTTGCCAAGGTCGCTGGAAAGATGGTGGGATCCTTCTACCGCTCCAGAAGATATCTCACTACTGATGCAATTCTCTATCTATATAAAAGCCAAGTACGTCCAAGGATCGAATACTTTTGCCATACCTGGGCAGGAGCTGCTAAAAACAGCCTATCCTGCCTTGACAGAGTACAAAATAGACTTCGTGGCTTAGTGGAGGATGCCCTTTTCTCTACCCTGCAACCTCTCTCCCACAGAAGAGACGTTGCGAGCCTATCCTTGTTTTATCGTTATTTCCATGGCAGGTGCTCGTCTGAACTCCAATCTCTGGTCCCCCCTCGCCAATCTTTCACGAAAAACACCAGTCTAGCTGAATCCACTGTGAAAAATTTCCCCCACTATATCTGTGCCTAAATCAAAACGCGGATTCCATGAACAAAGCTTCTTTCTTAGAACTGCACGCCTGTGGAACTCTGTTCCGTCTGCCTGCTTCCCACCGGACTACAACTTGGATGTCTTCAAGTCCAATGTTAACAAATTCCTAATGAACCGCCCCCTTAATTAAACACTTCATCAAATATTCACACTAACGTAATGTACTTGCATTAACCCTTATCCCTGAGTGGCTCTCGGGCCTTGATAAGTGGTGATCACTGTGTAAAAAAAAAGAAAAGATAAATCACCCTTCTCTCTACCTAAATAAGTTTTTATCGTGCTTTAATTGATTTAAAACATTTTTTTTAATTCAATCGAGCGGAAGAAAGTCGAAAATTAAACGGAAATACATCTAATTAATTAATGAATTTAACAATTCGATTAAACATTAATTTTTCGCCCGATTAGTTGGGCAGTTCTTAGATGTACTTCTGTTTAATTGCAAAAAGATTTGAGTGATTCTCCGGGCTTAACATGATCACCCTTTACTTACATGAGAGTCACCACTTATCAAGGCACGAAAGCCACTCGAGGATAAGGGTTATTGAGCGTTCCATAGTTACTGAGACAAAAGCGTATCGAAATGGGGTAGACATGGATTATTTCGGGAGGCGGCTCAACAAGAACTTGTTTATATTGGACTTGAAGGTGGCCATATTGTAGCCAGCTGGAAGGTAGATCAGCAGAATAGAGTTCCACGGGCGGACAGTTCTAGGAAAGAAACTCTGTTCATGGAATTTTTGTTTAGATTTAAGCACAGATAGAGAGTAGGGAAACTGTTTATATTTGTTGTAGCGAGAGGAGTGTTTTTTATGACGATTTGGCAAGGGGGCATAGATTGCAGCTCAGTCGAGCACTTGCCTGAAAATAACGACAGAGCAGAGACAGGATCGCGATGTCTCTTCTGTGGGAAAGAGTTCGCAGGAAAAATAAAGGGGCAATACCTACTATGTTTTGAAGACGGTTTTGAGCCTTGTTAAACCAGGATAGATGCTCTGAGCACCTCCTGCCCAGATAGGTCAACAGTACTCCATTTGAGGACGTGTCTTGCTCTCATACAGGTAGAGGATTGTGTCAGGAGTTAGATATCTTCTAGAACGGTAAAATGGCGCAACCATTTTTCCGGCGACCTTGGCAACAGATTTAGTGTAAGTCTTTCATTTAAGGTCAGGAGTAGAGGTCAGACTAAGAAGTTTCTCAGACCAGGGAGCCTCTATTAGTTGAGAGCCATTCATATTAATTGGAACCAAGTGAGTATCAGAGCGTTTATGGTGCAAAATAAAAGCTCCCGCCATTTTTTACATGCTAAACTGACGTCTTCGTCCTTATTATTTTTATTAAAGTAAAATTGCTTTAAAATAATTTTAAATGCTCAACAATTATCCAGGTACTGCGATTTTTTACTAAAGTTTCTACCTTTATGCAGACTGACATCACAAGAGTACATTACAGGATTTATTACTGCAAAGCAGAACGTCCGGCGTATGAAATCAGCAGTAGGTTCTGTATTATAAAAGGGAGCTTTCGAAATGATTGGCTCTCTTTAGAGCAGAATAGAAGAGTAATACTTGACTTTTGCATTTTAAACTGTATTTCAAGCCATTACATAATTGTTTTTTATGGAATCAAAAGGAGTTTCTCTACAGTGCAATGTAGACTACAATGTATTGTAAATAAAATCGCTGCAGGGGTGGTTCGCAGGAGAAGCTGTCTTGCCGTACATTGCGGTAGGTCTCCAAGTACACCATGATGTGATTGAAAATTTTCGATTTCACTGATTTCGAGGACAATAAAGGTATTGTAAAATTGAAACATATTTGATCCGTATTCGATTCCCGGCAACGTCGGGTCCCTCTGCTAGTCTTACAAATATAGAAAACACATGCAGCTCGACCTTAGTATCAATGGAAATAAATAAAGATTTTTCTATAAACATATGTACTCTCTAATCTACTCTCTCTCTCTCTCTCTCCCTCTCTCTCTCTATACATATATATATAATATAAAAAATAAAATATATATATGTATATACATATATATAATTTTTTAGATTGTCACGTGCGTAACATATTTAGATACTTTTCAGGGATCTCAGATTTAATCGCTTGATTGGTTTGTTTCCGCCACTGAACTAATTGATGCGTTTTTCTTTCTTTCTTTTTTTTTCTTTTATTCTTTTTTCTCTTTGGTCAAAATATTCTCCGCCTTTGCAAATTTAATAAGTTTTTTTTTTTTGCATTTGATTTTTGGTGTTTATTTTCGTTTCTTCTTGTTATTATTTTAATTCTGTTTTATTATTTTTTTATTTAGTTATTAAACTGTTTTGTGTTTATTTGCTATGCACAAATTTATTTTCGTGTTTGTACTGTTTGAGTTCATCTCTCATTTAATAGATATTTTTTGTATCATATTGTAATATTAATAACATATGTGATACCGTAATAAGACGACAAACATTCAATTGTTCTTAGGAACAATATATATATATATATATTACACAGTGATCACCAATTATCAAGGCCCGGACGCCACTCAAGGATAAGGGTTATTGCAAGTACATTACGTTAGTGTGAAGATTTGATGAAGTGTTTAATTAAGGGGGCGGTTCATTAGGAATTTGTTAACATTGGACTTGAAGACATCCAAGTTGTAGTCCGGAGCGAAGCAGGCAGACGGAACAGAGTTCCACAGGCGTGCAGTTCTAAGAAAGAAGCTTTGTTCATGGAATCCGCTTTTTAATTTAGGCACAGATATAGAGTGGGGGAAATTTTTCACAGTGGATTCAGCTAGACGGGTGTTTTTCGTGAAAGACCGGCGAAGGAGGACCAGAGATTGGATATATATATATATATATATATAACTGAAATTGTCTATGTGTGTACTTTTCCTTACAAAACTACTCTGTCAATTTTCAGTCTACAGGCTCGAGATTTGACATAAAAGGTATTTTAGAAAAATCTTTTTAATCGATTTCCGGCCAGAAATTTGGCTGGCAAAGGGTCAAAGTTCAACGATTTGACTTTGAAAACTCTACCAACGCCTCTGCCAATTTTGGGATTAAACACTTGAAATTTTAGATGTAGGTTACTTGGACATGGATCAAACATTTTAATTTGATTTCAGCCCAAAACAATAAATATTTAGGGGTCAAAATTGGGGCTAAATTTTAAAATATTTGACCTCTGCGGTCTCTACCAAATTACTAAGCCAATTTTTGTTATAAACATTTAAAAATGTCATAAAGTGTATTTAGTTATAGGGCAACATTTTTAATTAGTTTTTGGCCGAAAATTTGGCTTCCATGGGGTCAAAGTTCAAAAGATTTGACTTGTGCGGTTTCTAGCCAACTATTCAGTCAATTTTGAATGAAAACATTTGAAATGCTCCATTAAGGGTATTCAGACATGCAGCAAACTTTTAATCAGTTTTTGGGCGAAAAGCTGGGCTGCTTCTGGCAAACTACAAGGGAATCAATCGAAGCAGCAAAACTAAAGCTTGCTTGCAGGACACTATATATACAAATGTAGGCAAATTTGGGCATATTTTATTGATTTGAAAATAAAAGATCAATATATTAATTTTATCGGTCGGTCAAAATGGACCGATACTTGTGATTTGGAAAACATGGGCTTTACATAAAAAAAAATTAGACACTGAAGTTTAATATAAAATTATACAGTTCCCTCTCTCTCTCTCTCTCTCTCTCTCTCTCTCTCTCCACAATCACACACACACACGTGTATATATACATATTTGTGTGTGTGTGTGTGTGTGCGCGCACGCGTGTGTGTGGGCAATAATTTTAGAGGGAGTACAAAACTTCATTATAGTAATTATAAAGGAAAGACTGGCATTTTTAATATTCATTATTGAAATAATACAAGAAAAAAAGTTCCCGTACTCGATATATATACGCGTACACACGCACACACACACACACACACAGACACACACACACACACACAGACACACACACACACACACACATATATATATATATATATGAATAATAGACCTTTTTACTGATAAAGATACCCTCTCCTATTAAAATTGCTAGCACACACACACACACACACACACACACACACACACACACACACACATATATATATATATATATATATATATATATATATATATATATATGGGGTGCAATATATATGGGGGCATTTTTACTCATAAAATGATAAAGATAACTTTCTATAACATAAAGCCTATTCCTTAGGCAATAAACTAAAATAATAACAATAACTTTACACTTAAGTATAGCCCTCTTCCGAATACATATAATTATTATACTCAAACAATAAGAGCAATACACCCCCACTCAATATCTAATCAACTCAGCAACTAATAAATTACACCACACCCCATTACCTCTAAATTCGAATACATCCTTAAACAGAGAATCATATGACATCCACTATATAAAATTATATTATTGCAAGCAATACTTGTTTACGGTTCAATCAATATGAATAAACTGAAACGATAATTCCTTTAAAAGGAACTCTAAAGTTTATTCACGGCTAGGATTAGACGGGGAATTCTTTTTAAACTCCCTTTTCTGGTGTTTTTTTATTCGTATGTCACTGATCATGTGTATAGATTTTATCGACATTTTAAGTGGCGGAGTCTATTTAATGAAACCATGGCGCATCTTTAAATAAACTTTTGAAACACTCAGTCTTAGAAAAAATAATTCACATTTTATATTCATTTTGATTGGTCTACTGCCAATCACTTGATAGTCGTTTTATAAAATCTTTTAGGGCAACTAATTCATTGATATACAAGTAAAGGCATAGATGAGATGTAAGAAAGTCTTCTACTCTAAAAGTTTCTTTCCCAGGACTGCTAATCTTCCTGCTTCCCTCTGCCCGTTTTAAAAGAATTTTAATGGTGGACGCTCCAAACCCTTGCATTCCCTCGACGTAAATACCCCCGCCAAACCCGACACCCCTACACAGTAGAGATCACTGGATGTAAGATAACCTTCTACTCTAATATTCGTCCCCAGAACTGCTAGACTTCGGCATTCCCTCCCGAGTTCCGGCTTCCCCAACTGTACTTACATACAGAAGTCCAAGTGTAATGTCAACAGACATCTTGCTGTTCAACTCCCTTCATAGTATCCCTGCAACTTATGTCCCTTATAGTAGTCTCCTACTTCAACGTGGCTCTGTGCCTTATTTGGAGTGAAAATGCAATCAAAAAAAACTATACGCCGTCATGATCCTTAAGATTATCTCACATAACCCCATGCCCATATCGGTACTCATATCTTCAGGATTTCTAGACACAGCTTAAACTAACTACATGGCTATCCTCAGCTAGTAGTCACTACGCAGCTAGGCACAGCTAGTACTCACTACACAGCAAGACATAGCTAGCCCACATTACACTTTCATAAAGTTCGACCCAGATTGTGGTTTATTCTCTCTCTTTCACAACAACGACGCTAACTAGTCAAGTTCGACCAAAATTGTATATTCTTGTGGGGTACAAATCACCCCTATTTGAGTACAAAATGGAATCAACCAGTCCTATGATTAACACCGGTTTCAGAGACTAAATGGAAACATTCATACCATGTTTAACCGCATGCTACGAACACGTTCCTCTCATACGACTTTAGTGGCTCCTGTATTCTTTATGATAAATACATATTATATTTTATACACTTTACACTACTTGTGGTTTCTTTCATTTGTGACCCCTAGCACGGGTCTACAACATATATTAATTTCCTTATTTCACGTCGACGACGCTTTTGTAAAGTCCAACTAAAATCATAATTTAATCTCTCCATTTTTCGACGCCGACGCTTTTCCTAAAGTCGAACCCGAATCATATTTTAATATCTCCATTTTACGACGACGACGCTTTTCGTAAAGTAAACTTGAAGCGTTTTTTATATCTCCATTTCACAATGACGTAAAGCGCAACTGGAATCGCATTTAATCTTTCCTTTATACGTCGAATTCTTACCAAATCCATCTTAACCGTATCAACTTCACATTTCTGTCGAAATTACCTTATTTTATTAATATTATTTTTAAAGAGAATAGCTGATAGCATGATCGCGAAATTTTACATCCGTTTTGTACAATTTGCTGCCAACCACTCGACCCTTTCGCCTACGGTCTTTTTTATAACATTTTTAGGGCAGCCGGTTCATTGACATACAAATTAATGCATATACAACTAATATACATATATATATATATATATATATATATATATATATATATATATATATATATGTCATTCTGACTCTGTGTGAGAGTTTCCTTTTTATAGGTTCCGAAACGGCTGTGCCTATCTTTCACACAAAACTAATTTATATATCTGACAGTGTTCCACAATAGGTTTTATATATAGAAATTCATCCGATAATATCGAAAATCGAAAAAACAACAACAAAACAAAACTACTATACAATAAATAAAAAGGATACTTTTTACAGGGGAATTTTTTACGTTACACCGGTCATATATATATATATATATATATATATATATATATATATATATATATATATATATATATATATGGTTTTAAATAAAATGGTAGGCGGAAGTTTCTCGAGAGCTCTTTCGGCTATCATCTCTTCAGGAGCAAATCGATAGCAATCTAAATAATATTGTGGCGAAAATAAAGAGTTCTATAGGGCAACTTATTTAATGTGCCAACGTACGGGGGCATTAATTAAATTTATTTGCGTTTAAAAAAAAGATTAAAAATGTCGGCACAAATGTTGTTTTTTTTTTTGTTTTTTTTTCTCCCTCGTTGTGCCAACATTTTTAATCGTTTTTTTAAACGCAAATAAATTTAATTAATGCCCCCGTACGTTGGCACATTAAATAAGTTCCCCTATAGAACTTTTTATATTCGCCACAATATTATTTAGATTGCTATCGATTTGCTCCTGAAGAGATGATAGCCGAAAGAGCTCTCGAGAAACTTCCGCCTACCATTTTATTTAAAACCATATATAAATTCTGTACCTCTAAACATTTATTTATATATATATATATATATATATATATATATATATATATATATATATAATTAATAAAATAGAAACTATTTCCGCCTCTAAAAAATATTATAGCAATACAAACATAAATCTAATATGGTCACACTACCTGCCAATAGATCATGCATGTTTTACGGATATTATAGTCGTTTCTATTATTTCTATAATATTTCTGACTGTTGCATAAGTGACAGGCAACACCGGAAAATATTGGAGGCAGGAATACCAGTTTTAAATCGGATTGCTGGCGATTACGTCAACCCTACATTCCGATCGAAGAATCTAGATCATAAATGATGAGATAAATATTTAACTCTTGATTGAAATTGCTAAAATATTTTAAATCGAAGGACAAAATAATAGAAAACAAACTTCGATCAAAGAATGTATTGCAATGGAAATATAAAAAAACAAAGAAAAGAAAATAAGAGAACAACGCCAGTCATTGCCGTTGTGCCTACTGATCCGAACTCTCTCGCCTATCAGATTATCATTTTGTAAAATAAATAAAACTTTGTTGGTTTACATTGCTATTAATTACAACAATTAAAATGTATACATTTTGTAAAAGTGTGTCTATTAAATATATATATACGAAATATAACATTAGAAGTCATGTTTACAGATGATAGCAGTCATTTTCCTCTTTAATCTCTTATAATTCGCAGATGTAAATATATTATATTAACTTATCGGCAACAACTGCTATCATTTCATTTTTAGCCTATATGTTGCTATCATGTGGGTACACCTCATTCCCGAGATAAATAATAACCCCCTCTATTTTTATTTTCTCGCTTATACAGCGATTTCGTTGGCAGTTCGTTTACATTGCGCTAATATTTTAGATTCACCGAACGGTTGATTAATCAATTTTGTTATATTAAACATGGCGTCATTATCCAGTATATTTCTCTACTTAATTTAAATTTTTGAAGATATTATATGTGTTTATTTGGTTTTTTTTTTTCACTTTTAGAAGGGAATGAAGACCTAGCATATGCGGGCCTTCTCTCCTATAAATATAATCAGTATTATTTCAACACGGCCATTTAATGACAGAAGCCATTCGTAACATGAGTAGTTCTACCTAACAATTATCACACGTTACTTATTATTATTATTATTATTATTATTATTATTATTATTATTATTATTATTATTATTATTATTTATTTATTTATTTATTCATTTATTTATTTATTTATTTTTTACTCACTAGGAGTAGTCACACGGGTCATCATCAAAGATTTCTTTTGGCTGGCTGGTTGGTTGGTTGGTTGGTTGTTTTTGTTTTACGGCATATCAACCCTTTTCGGGTTATTGAATGCCGAATCCAAAGAATTTGAAGAAAATTTTTGTAATAGAATATATTTGTTGTTTTTACGTCGGTTTCTATTTCACCCATAGTTGGGACCCTAACAGGTACTACCACTCCGGGTCAGAGTGGACCTAGGAGCAATGGTAATTAAAGGGTGGCTCCACATTCCCCAAAGCCCACAAGCTGGGGCCTCACCACTGGATATAGGTGTAGGTCATATCCAGGACCCCCATTGAGGGACTTTTACCCTCTGCAGGGGGCAGTCGGCGTATTCTAATGTCCCACTGACAGGGCCGGATTTCTTTTGGAGAATAACTTGTGGTGTTCTCTGGACTCTGAGCGATAACAAGTCTCTCATGATTTCCAGTATTCCCCACCTTTTTAAATAACTATTACAGAGTAATTTGCGTTATCGCAACAGCTGCTTACCATTGATTTATCCTTGGCAGTGACCATTGGTTTTCACTGGAATTTGGGTGGCAAAAATCCTCCCCAAGATCCAAGCCTTCTTTGTACTCATTCACGGAGGTCTGGCTAGTGTTTTCTCTCCTCGGTCTTTCCTTCCTCCTGGACCCTCCTTCAAGTGTTTTCCTTAATATTTCAGCCGTTTTCATTACTGTTAGCCATTGTATACTATCAGCCATCCCTCTGATTTCAACTCACCTATTCTGTTTTCAGAGTTTTTCGGTATTGTTCCTAGTGCTCCTACTATTAGTGGTGTTATCTTGACTTTTACCATCTTCCATATTCCTTTGAGCTCTCTGTCCAATTCTTGTTAACTAGCATGACATCCGGTCTTATTGCTTGTATGGATTTATCCGTTTGTATATCCATGTAACACAGGATTTTGTGACTTTCATTTTTAAGCATGCTGCCGGTGTGTGCTTGTACCATTTGTCAGGGTGTGCAAGATGCCGTTGTCTGCATAATTCCCAGGGTATTGCCTTCCCAACTTGATCGTGTCTTTTCTTATATTTTTTCGGACATATTATGTCGTTTATTGTTTCGTCTCTTTGCCCCCAGAATCTGTATTTGCTATTTTCTTGTGTCTTATCGATCATAGCTTTGATGTGATTGGTTCTAATCGCGTTATCTTGTGCAGCTGTTATTAGGGACTCAGTTTAGTTGCTAAGGGTTCCTTTTTATAGCCATGTCCAAGTGTTTTCGTTAGTCTCATATTTTTTCATCGTTATGAAACGGCCACGTAGTTGTTTTTATTCCCATTTGTATTTTCTCGTCTTATCCCTTGTTTTATTTGTGTCTGTCTTGTTTGTTTGTTTTTTGTTGTTTTTTTTCAGTGTCTTTTGCTGCAGAAATTATTCTTTCAGTGAAGAGGCTTGCCTTTTTTTTCTGTAGTTCTTGGCCTTCGGGCCGGGATCAAAGTGTAGTATCTGTTCTGCAGATGCTGCACTTAAGATAATTTGTACCAGTCAATGGAGGGGAAACCCTCTATACTGGGACAATTATTATTTTTGGTAACCAGAGTGCCCTCTTTTTGCCTACTTTTAGGGGAGCTGGTTTTTTATCCCATATTAAAAACTGCCTTGTGCCTAATTTGCTTGGGTGCGGAAGCAAATAAATACATTATTCTTTCAGTGGCATCAAGTATTTTTCAAATTCTTTTCTTGTGTCTTTTACACATTCTTCTATACACAGCAGCCCGTCTCCTTCTCTTTTTCTTTTTCACATACTATCATTTTGGGGATGTTGTGCATTGTTTATAGTCATGAGTTACCTGGTTTCTGCTCGAGATGCCTCAGTTCTTCTTTGGTCCAACCTATAAATTACCCAGAGTATCTTCCTAGTGACAATATCCATGTGTTTTTTTCCTTTAATTAAGTTTCTACTATATAGTTTCGTTTCGAGGAGTTTTCTTGTTCTTCTAAGGTGTTCCTTTTCAATTTTCTATCTTATTTCTCTTCTTTTGATGGTGTCTTCTTCCAGAACGCCCAGATATATGTAGCTACCATCTTCACCACGTGCCGTCACCTCCGTTTCACTAGGTCGTATAACACCTCCCGTTTCTTCCAGTTTTGCCCTTCTCATGATCAGCCGTGCACACTTTTCCATGCAGAATTCCATTCGGATATCTTGACTGAAGATTATGGTTGTGATATTTTAGCGTCTTTAATTTCTTCTTAGTTTTTGCAAACAGCTTCAAATCATCCGTCTAATTATTTACTCATTAGGAGTAGTCACATAAGCATCAAAGATTTTTATTTGAGAATAACTTATTGGAATTTCTGGAGTCTTAGTTTTCTTTGCACTCATCCATCGGAGATTTGGCTAGTGATTTCTCTCCTCACTTTCCCTCCTCTTTGACCGTACTTGCTTAGTTGATGTGGCGTCATTTTTTGGTGACACACAGTTTTTATGATTCCATGATGTGTTTTACATCCGTAGCATTTTCTGTATGTCAAGTTTGTTCCTGTAGTTCATGTGTATTAATCTCCGTATTCAAGCAGTTTTCAATTTATTTGTTATCAGCCATCCCTCTGATTCCAATTTCTCCCATTCTTTTTTCCAAGGTTTTCAGTATCGTTTCTTCCGCTCCTATTATTAGTGTTATTTTGATTTTTTCATCTTCCATATTCCTTTGAGCTCTCTGGCCAGTTCAGTGCATTTCTTTGTCTCCTTGATCCTTGGAACGGTAAAATCTACTATCTGACAGATCTATTCCTTCTTTTAACTAGTATGACATCCGGTTGTTTTGCTAAGATGGACTTATGCGTTTGTATATCCATTTCTTATAGGACATTCTTCTTTTTCTTCCCCTTTTTCTTCTTCTTCTTCTTCTTCTTATTATTATTATTGGCTCACAAGGAGCTTTCACATAGCTCATTAAAGATCTATTGAAAACCTGTGGTGTTCCCTGGAAGTCAAGTAAAAAAAAAAAGTCTCCCCAGATTTTCAGCACTGTCCACCTTTTCTGTTTTACATCTGTAGCATTTTCTGCATGTCAATTTGTGCCTGTATCTTATGTGTATTGGTCTCCGCATTCAATGGCTTTCCTTAATATTTAAGCAGTTTTCATTACTATTATCCGTTATATGTTATCACTCATCCCTCTGATTCCAATCTCTCTCATTATCTTTTCAAAGTTGTTCCTAACGCTCCTACTATTTTTATGTTATCTTGATTTTTTTTCATCTTCCATATTCCTTTGAGCTTTCTGACCAGTTCAGTGTATTTGCTCCGATTATGCGTCTCCTTGATCTTCCCTCTGTGGTCGGCTGGGACAGCAAAATCTACAATCTGACAGGTTTTTTCCTTCTTGTTAACTAGTATGACATCAAGTCGTCTTGCTTGGATGGATTTGTCGCCGTTTTTTATTCCTGTCCCATAAGATTTTGTGACTTGATTTTCAAGTACTGCTGCTGATTTGTACTTGTAGGACTTCTGGTTCGCTTTATTATGTTCTTCAGTTTGGTTTGCGCAGTTTCATATAAGGCAGGTATTTAGGGAAGGGTCGCATGAAGGTTGTGTACATCCGTAGTGAATGTGATATTGTGCAAACGATAGAATTTCAAATTGACACGCCTATGTCGTCACTCCGGTATCCGGAAAACTCGCCCCCGGAAAACTCATACCCGTAAAACTCGTACCCGGAAAACTCGCACCTGGAAAACTTGTACCCGGAAAATTCGTTAATTTTTCATAGGTAGGAAAACTGGTTCATTATTAAATAAATATCGATTGAAAACAAATTGTATAACCGTTTTGTGAAGGAGATACTGTTTTTTAAAGGTGACAACGCAATCCCATAATATTTTTGAAAAAAATATTTTTACTTGTTTACTCTTGTTTAAAAAAATAAACTTGATTACAGAGTCCCGGAGTGAAGACACGAAAAACGAAACCATATATTTATTTTTGAAAATACTTTAGTTTTAACATTTTTTGAGTTATTATGGAACAAAAAAAAGACAGAAAGAAAACACTTATGCATTATCAAAGAAACATATTTTATTCAGAAGAATTAATTTAGTTTAAACAGTTTTTTGTGTTACTACGAAAAAAATAACAAACAAAAAAACATGACACATAATTATTTTTGTACGGCGCTGAAATAATAACGTTATTATTTCGAACGCGATTCCTAACATGGAGGGAGGAGGGTGTTTTGTAACTATTCTGTTCTTCCATCTAACAATTAAAAAAAAAAGATATTGTGAAACTTGAATTTAACATGAAGATCTATTTAAAAATATTGCGGTACTGAAAATACAAAAGCACCGAAAACACTTCTTGTATTATTTAATAATATAAGAATTTTTGTTTGTTTGTTTGTTTAAAAGTCATTTCGGACTTCTGTAGTATGCAGACGGCGGCTATTGTTAGGTGGTGATATCTCCAATTTCTTCTTGGTCAAATAACGAGACAAATAAGTCACAAACACATTTTTTTTTTTCCGAACAGAACATATTTGAAAACGAAAACATTTATTGTAAACATTTATTTATAAAAATGTATCAATATAAAATTGTAAAAAACATTTATTTCAAAGTCTGCGACAGAAAATATAGTTTTAATAAAACAATGTTGTAATGAAAGCAACATTGGATTTTTATAAAGAAAAATAGCTTTTTTTTTTTGCAAACAAATAAATAATTTAAATGAAACATTTATTTTTAATTAAAGCAACTTTGAAGGGTCACCAACAAATTAATAATTTAAATGTTTTTGACAGAGTAGCGCGACCTGGCGACAGTTTAATAAAACGCACCAAGAAAGATGGCCGCCGTCCGCATACTAAAGAAGTACTACTGTTGTTTCCTGAACACAAAAAGTGTTAAAACTATTTTTTTTTTTAATGAAATATTTGTTTTATTATTTGATAATACACGGACTGTTTTCTTTCTTTTTATTTTTTCGTAATAACACAAAAAGTGTTAAAAACTAAAGCAATTTGTTTTAATAAATATATGGTTTCGTTTTTCGTGTGTCCTGTTCAGTTTCGTTACATAATCAGCCGTATCCACTTCTAGTAGTTGGATTTTTTCTGAGCAATGATCTTGGACATTGCCAAGAAAAATATACAAATCTATTTTCATTTGGAGAGGGGGCTCGTTTTTAAACTATATCTACCTCAGTATTTTATTTAACTTTCTACTTTTGAGCGATTATCGAGACTCCTACGACGTGATCCTTTAAAATAACAGAAAACAAGTAAAAATATTTAAAAAGAAATATTATATGATGTGTATTCTCTTTTAAAAACAATATCTCCTTCAATAATGGCGATAAAATGTGTTATTAATCGACGTTTATTCAATAAGGGACTAGTTATTCCACCTAGCTAAAATGAACGAGTTTTCTGGGAACGAGTTTTCTGGGAACGAGTTTTCCGGGGACGAGTTTTCCTAAATTCCGTCAATCCACCTCACCCGAATGCTGTATAAATTTAAAAAAATGGGAATGGCAGCAAACCTGAGGTGAAAAAAAAAAAAAAAAGAAATGAAATCCAAATCACCGAAACGAAATTATATAACTGAAAATAAATATATATTAACGATTATAAATGTATTTATTTTTTTTAGTAATTATATTTATCAAATTATATTTATCAAATGCGGAATCATTGTTGGTAAAAAAAAATGTGATTAATTGGAAATGTGTTTTTATGCGCAGAGAAATTCACAGCTAATTTGCAAACAGTTAATTTGTCACTGTCGCGGCCATAATGTCAAATAAAATAATTTATCAAAAAATAAAAATAAATAAATAAACATTTTTTTTTAAATAACACCAGGGAGGAAAAAAGAGGAAGAGAAAACCATAATTATTGCAAGTAAATTGGTATATAATATCAATCAGAAGTAACCAAATATTAAATATTTTTTTTATTCAGTTTTTTTTTTTTACCTCAACGAAGGTATTTTTTTTTACATGGAGGTCACCACTTATCAAGGCTCGGAAGCCACTCGGGGATAAGTGTTATTGCGTGTACAGTAATCAATAGGACAGTATCGTAGTAATCGTTAGTATTGGAGATTTGATAAAGTGTCTTACTTAAGGGGCCTGTTCATCAGGAATTTGTTTATGTTGGACTTGAAGACATCCAAGTTGTAATCACGTGGAATACAGGCAAACGGAAGAGAATTTCACAGGCGTGTACTTCTAAGAAAGAACCTTTGTTCATGGAATCTACGTTTTGATTTAGACACAGATAAGGAGTGGGGAAAATTACTGATAGTGGTTTCAGCTAGACGGGTGTTTATCGTGAAATATTGGCG
>NC_136511.1:3102509-3135009 GCF_053919585.1 Euprymna scolopes
GGAGGGAGAGAGTGAGGGAGAGAGTCGGGATCATATAGAATAAGAAACATATAGAGTGTGAATGAGCAAGAGAGAGAGAGAGGGAGAGAGAGGGAGGGAGAGAGAGAAAGAGAGGAGAGTCGGGATCATATAGAATAAGAAACAGAGAGAGTGTGAATGAGCAAGAGAGAGAGAGAAAGAAAAAGACAGAGAGATAAAGAGAGAGAGAGAGAGAGAGAGAGAGAGAGAGAGAGTGAGAGTGAGAAAAAAAAAGAAAAATCCAGGTATTTAAAGCCAGAAAAGCAGAAAAAGCCAGATTTCTTGAAATCATAGGATAATAAAAATAACAAATTGCATTTAAATCGAGATATTGTTACGTGATTAAAAATAAATGTTGAATGTGAAATGACCACGTAAAAATGATACAACAATTAAGTAAAACGTTCAACAGATTTACTCACAAGTTACGATAAACTTTATGTTATTTTTAACATCTCTGGATGATAAGCCGTGATAAGTCTCTCGGTTTTCATCCATGTGTTTTCGTCTCAAAGTGTCATGGCGGACTCTCTTTTCTTTTCCAATCCAGGGGCGATTACACGTGAATGGATAGTCTGGTGAAAGCTAAATAATCCAATGACGGTAAAATCCAAAAATATAAATCCAAGAAAGTTAATTGAATTTCCATTGGCACAAGTAAAATCCAAGGAAATCACGTAATTGGAAGCTGGTCCAAAATAATATTGTGTTAATTAAGTGTTAATATTGAGTGTGTGTGAGTGTAGTGTGTTTGTGTGTGAGTGTGAGTGAGTGTGAGTGTGAGTGTGAGTATGTATGAGTGTATGTGAGTGTGTGTGAATGTGAGTGTAAGTGCGAGTGTGATTGAGTGTGAGTGTGTGAGTGTGTGTGTGAGTGTGTGTTAGTGTGAGTGCGTGTGTTAGTGTTCATGTGTGTGTGAGTGTTAGTGTGAATGTGAGTGTGAGTGTTCATGTGTGTGTGAGTGTGTGTGAGTGTGAGTGTGTGTGAGTGTGTGTGAGTGTGTGTGAGAGTTTCAGTGTGTGTGTGAGTGTGTGTGAGTGGGCCTAAGTGTGAGTGTTAGTGTGAGTGTGAGTGTGAGTTTGAGTTTGTGTGTGAGTGTGTGAGTGTGTCTAAGTGTGAGTGTTAGTGTGAGTGTGAGTGTTAGTGTGTGTGAGTGTGTGTGAGTGTGAGTGTGTGTGAGTGATGTGAGTGTGTGTGAGTGTGAGTGTGTGTGTGTGTGAGTGTGAGTGTGTGTGAGTGTGTGCGTGTGTGTGAGTGTGTGAGTGTGAGTGTGTGTGAGTGTGTGCGTGTGTGTGAGTGTGTGTGAGTGTGAGTGTGTGTGAGTGTGGGTGTGTGTGAATTTGAGTGCGAGTGTGTGAGTGTGAGTGTGAGTGTGTGAGTGTGAGTGCGTGTGAGTGCGTGTTAGTGTGAGTGTGAGTGTGTGAGTGTGTGGTGTGTGAGTGTGAGTGTGTGTGAGTGTGTGTGAGTGTGTGCGTGTGTGTGAGTGTGTGTTAGTGTGAGTGTGTGAGTGTGTGTTAGTATGTGTGTGAGTGTGAGTGTGTTTGAGTGTGAGTTTGTTTGAGTGTGAGTGTTTGTGTGAGTGTGTGTGAGTGTGTGCGTGTGTGTGTGAGTGTGTGTTTGAGTGTGTGTGTTGGGGCTGAGTGTGAGTGTGTGTGTGTATGTGCGCGTGACAGTTCCTTCCTCATAGGTACCGGAACGGCCGAGTCTATCTTTTGCAAATTTCACACAAAGATAATTTATATACCTGGTAGTGTTCTTAGAAATGCTTTGTACAGAAATCTATCCAATAAGTACTGAAAATTGATAAAAATCCGATCCTAACAATAATGTTTCTTTCTTATAAATAGAAAAATAAAAAAAAATTACAGGGTAATATTTTACGTTACACGGGAGAGATAATTTTCAGCAAATCAAGGGAGATTCAATTCTCAGCAAATGATTTCTTCTTAAAACAACAAAAAAGGACTATTGTCATCTAGAGATGGAGCCTAGTGGTAGAGTATTCGACGATATATCGATTAATCCCCTGTTAAAGCCCTGCTGTACATCCCTATTTTATTTTAATATTTTTTTCTTATCAATGACTTTACGGTAAAAGAAAAATAACCATTGAAAAGCGCCGCAAATCATTTCTTCGTTTGCATATTTACTAATTGATCATTAATCAGAAGTGACATTTCCAGGGCATTCATCCTTAAACACAAATATCAGCTGACGTGAGATTGTAAACAAACACAGATGAAATTTGATGAACGACATTATCATTATTATTTTTTATTATTATTATTATTATTATTATTATTATTATTATCGTTATTATTATTTATTATTATTGTCATTATTATTATTATTACTATTATTATTATTATTATTATTATTATTATAGTTGGTACACTAGGAGTAGTATCAAGTCGTCTGGAAGGACAATTGAAAAAAAAATACAAATCTCCGATGTTTTAGGTGGCCTTCAGACCTCTGCAGTTGTAGGTACCACCAACATCCTTAGGAAAACCCTTGATATTTGAAGCTCCTGGTTTGAAACCGGGATTAAGGGAAATCCTCTGGAAATAAATCCCATTCCTTTCCAGAGAGACGTTGCTAAACGAAACCAGAATTATTATTATTATTATTATTATTATTACTATTATTATTATTATTATTATTATTATTATTATTATTATTTTATTTTTGTGAATGAGTCCACCAGGCAAATTATTTCTCGTAATACATAATAATCAATAGATGATTGATTCTATATTAATACATATGAAATCTGCATAAATTAAAATATCATGTTTAAGCGTATTGTCCGACGGGGTAACGCCAGGCGTCCAGCTAGTTATGGAATGAATATCGATTTAAAATAGATACGAGACCGTTTCTTATGAGTAATAATTTTACAAAAGGACGAGCACCCTCATTCTATCAAAAAAACATTTTTTTTATATATTTACTGCTGTTTTAAACAAAAGAACATGTATTATTTTTTTCTTGCCTGACACTATTTATAGATATGGAAGAATCAAAAGAGATAAAGAGTGAATAATGGTCGATGTTTCTGGCAAAGGGAAAAGAACTGATATTTGCTGTGATGGAATCTATCCATCTAACGGTTATTATTTGCTAGTTTTTTTATCTTAAAGTGTGTTTTTTTATCTCCTTTACATTAAGTGGATTCATGCCTTGTCTGAAGTGATTTTGCATTAGTGGCTCGCGCGTTTTTTGTATTTTCACGAAAGGTTTCGAAGGGGGGAGTTATCTACCACGTTACTATTTATATACTCCCTATATTATAATATCTACGATTTGCGAACGGACATCGTCTTTACATTTATTTTGGTCGACTTTTAAAAAATTCTCTCTATTCCGTATTTTTGCGTGTTTGTTCGTCTGTTTCGTATAAATAAAGCGAAATTCATCGAAGCAAAGCCGTCAACGGCCTTTCGTGCCGGGGCGTCTGCAAAGCAATTACCTTTGACCAATGTTGGGAAAAGCAATTGCTATTGATTTGAGAGTTCCCCCTTTTTCGGGAGAGCTTGGTCTCCCCAACATCGTGGGGAAACAAATAAATGAAACGGTGGAAAGCTGAACTGGCCTTCAGCCAACGTTCATTTCTGCGCCGGGGTGAACTAATTCACAAAGCAAATCAATGTTTTGATTGACATCGATAAATTTGAACGCTTTTTAACTTCCTCTCGCGTCTTAGCGTAACGATAAGATGTCAGCTTTATTTTCGCTTTCTTTTCCACCTTCGCATCACGGGTTCGAGCCTGCCTGCCTACTAACACTTTTTTCCAGCCCAAACACCCGGGTAACGCCGGGCACCCCCGCTAGTTAAAAACAAAAATAAATTAAAATAAAAGATAGATGGATCAGAAGATATATAGATATATATGGGCTATATAGATAAACTAGCATTTCAACCCGGCGCTGCCCGGATATTGGAGGTTTATGTTGAGCAAAAAAAAAAAAAAAAGAAAAAGAAAAAAAGCCGGTTAATTTTTTTAAATATGACCCTTATAATGACCCCTTAAAATTTACTGTTTTTTGCTCAAATTAAATTATTACGTTAGATCCATGTCAAAGGAACCTATATCTAAAATTTAAAGTGTTTAGACCCAAAATTGTCGGAGGAGTTTGGTAGAGTTCTCAAATGTCAAATCGTTGAACTTTGACACCTTAACAGCCAAATTTCTGGTCGAAAACAAGTCACAAATATTTTCCCAAATCTCCATATCCTGTATATCAAATTTCGAGTCTGTAGACTGAAAATTGACAGAGATTGCGTAGGGAAATGTACACACAGACACACACACAGAGACACACACAGAGACAAACACGCAGACACGTTTACTTATATATATATATATATATATATATATATATATACTAGTAGTTCCTCCCGGCTTTGCTCGGGCCCTATGTAGTGTTTATAAGTTTATGTGCATATGTATATATTAAACAGTGTGAATATGTAAAGTAATGCCTTTCTGTATAATAGTCTTCTTTAACTACCATAGAAGACAGATAGACATTTTCACTTTTATAGATATACTAGCATTTCAGCCCGGCGTTGCCCGGCTGTTTGGAGTTGTATGCTGAGCAAAAAAAAAAAAAAAAAGGTCAATTTTTTAAAACTTTGACCCCTATTATGACCCCTTAAATTTTATTGTTCTGGGCTCAAATCAAGTTATTAAGTTAGATTCATGTCCAATGAACCAATATCTAAAATTTCAAGTGTTTAGACCTAAAATTGTCGGAGAAATTTGGTAGAGTTCTCAAAGGTCAAGTCGTTGAACTTTGACCCCTTAACAGCAACATTTCTGGCCGGAACCCACGCACATAGATTTTCCCAAATCTCAAGACCCTGTGTATCAAATTTCAAGTCTGTAGACTAAAAATTGACATATTTATTTCGTAGGGAAATGTACACAGACACAAAGACAGACACACAGACACTTTTATATTTATAGATATATAGATAGATAGATACATAGATAGATTGGATGCAATATATAGTAATGATTTAAAAAGTATAAAAAAAAGGACTCATGCGCCACCACCGAGAATCGAAACCAAAACGTTCAGCTCACGATTTATTTTTGCCTCTGCCGTCAATGACTGGACTATAAAACCATATTTACTGCAAGGCTAAAAATTAAAACATGAACCAATAGCTACTACGTTATGCATTCGTAATGCCGGCGTTCGACATTCACCTGGAAAATTTCATTTTTTTTAATTTTCACACTTTTGCACAGATTTTTCCGAGCTAAAACTCAAATATAAAGTTTTGTATGCATTCAAATACCTTATATAGGAAGGTTCATGTCTGTAGACCAAAAAGTCTAGGAGGAGTTTGGTAGGCAAAATTTGTTAAACAAAAATATATACGTATACATAAATATATATGGAAACAATTTTGTATTTCCTATAAACTTTTTACGTAAATATTATGCAAGTATAAATCATGTTAAATATATGCATTAATATAATCACACGTAATAGTTAACTAAAGATGGTCATCTCATAAGAAAATCGAAAAAACTGATAGGGAATTAATTAAAATGAATGTTTAAAAGAATATGCAAATAAGCTAGATCTTTTGCTAGTGAATGCAATTCTACGACCCATATATAAGAAAATTGTATTTTCCTTTTAAATAAATAGAAAAGAGGGTTTTTTTTTAATATAAATATCAATACACAGAAAAGAAAAACGAATTCATAGGAGTATAGATAGATTATATAATGGTTAGAGAGAAATAGAAAGGTTTTTTTAATATGAATATCAATACACAGAAAAGAAAAACGAATTTATAGGAGTATAGATAGATTATATAATGGTTAGAGAGGAATAGAAAGGTTTTTTAATATGAATATCAATACACATAAAAGAAAAACGAATTTATAGGAGTATAGATAGATTATATAATGGTTAGAGAGGAATAGAAAGTTTTTTTTTAATATGAATATCAATACACAGAAAAGAAAAACGAATTTATAGGAGTATAGATAGATTATATAATGGTTAGAGAGGAATAGAAAGGTTTTTTTAATATGAATATCAATACACAGAAAAGAAAAACGAATTTATAGGAGTATAGAAGATAGATTATATAATGGTTAGAGAGGAATAGAAAGGTTTTTTTAATATGAATATCAATACACAGAAAAGAAAAACGAATTTATAGGAGTATAGAAGATAGATTATATAATGGTTAGAGAGGAATAGAAAGGGAACTGAAGGAAAATGCAAGTTATTCATCAGTGCCTATGAACATCACAATGAGCAACCAATGTGAGCGATGGGGGAGGAATCAAGGGAGATAAAAAGGGTGAATTTAATTATTGGAAAAGCCAAATAGAGAAAAGGAGTAGCTGAAAGGGTTAGAGTTGGGGGTGAAGGTTAGGGTACGAACAGCAAAGTAGGCGAGCGCGGCTTTTGGAGTTGAGACTAGCGAGGCTTGCGTGCTTGCCTCGGCGTAGTTTAGTTCTGTGGAGGCAGATATCGGGTTCTCTTGTGTCAGTCTGTATTACGCTTGCCGCAGGATACGTCGGCGAACCGAGACGACCCGCCTCCCCCCTTAACTAGCGTCCGTTAGTGCAGGCTGGCGCCACGAGTCCACGTCTGACGGTTTTTCGGCCGACGCCACCGCCGCGAACAACCACTTCCACAATCGACGCACGCACCGGCACCCTACACTCGCACCCCGTTTATAGATACCTACACTCTCTCTTTCCTTTGCCGCGAAACTCTCCCGGCACAGATGCAAACGCAGACACCCAATACAATCAGAAACACATACACACGCACAAACGCGCTTGCGCGCACACACACACACACACACACACACACACACACACACACACACACACACACACACACACACACAAATGCAAAATATATATGTACATCCACACATCCGCATTCGAATTCAAAAGAATACACACAAACACACAAAAACACGCACACACCACAAACCACGCGTATAAACATTCACCTATCCACACACACGTTGGCTAAGTGGTTAACGACTCGAACTGAAAACCTGGGAGTGCCAAGTTCGAATCCAATTCATTCCACATATACACTTTCATTAAACCATCACTTGATTTTGCGTCAAACTGCCTTAGATATATCTACACACACATCCCGCATTTCCACACTGCTAGACAGTTTTAAACGGAGTCCAAGCGATCTCCTCCATATTTTAAAATAAGTCTTTGCTCACTTGGTAAAAGTACAGAATAGTTAGCAGTAAATAAATTGAAAAAAAAATCAACATCAAAAACATAATTTACACTAAACACAGTAAATTATAATAAACTAACCACCTGTATTTGTTTAATGTGCTGAAACTGTCTATTTTCTGGTATTATTTGGATTCATCGGACTACTGTTCTCATCTTGAGTTTGATCTTCACAATGTTTCGGTCCGACCCTCTTCAGGTGTATCTTGTCGAACTCGGGAAATTGGACGGAATTTCGAGGAAAATCCTTTATTTAATTCACGAGAGTGTCATGCTCTTGTTTCGTCAGCCATGACTGGATTTAGGTTATAAGTGATGGGCAATTGTATTGTTCGATCGCCCACACTGAGGATTGAACCTTTAACATTCAGGAGAATATCACTTTTTACAATTGATTTTACCAAGTATTCTAACCACTGCGCCTCGGGTCCTTGCGAACAACACACTCAGAATCACACTCAAGATGAGAACAGTAGTTCTATGAATCCAGATAATACGAATAACCAATCTTTATTCCAAAAATTCAGAAACGCCATGTCTATTTTTTCCTTAACGCTGTCTTTACACAACTGATGTGAGGGAGCAATTACTAACTCTTAACCCTAAGTCTGAGTTGCATGCCTCCATTCCCCAAACTTGCGTTAACAGTAGTGTAACAGTACACACGTTCACACACAAACTCTACACGTTGTATGCAGTCAACGTCGTAAGGAACATTGTACAAGTAATAACTCGACTCCTATTGTTTTGTAACAACACCATTGATTTTCTTATTCTCCCGTCACGCGTGACTTCCCGTTACGGTTGGCTGGTTGGTTGGTTTATTGTTTTTGTTTTACGGCATATCAACCTTTTTCAGGTTATTTAATGCCGAATCTAGTTATTTTGAGGAACGATTTTTAATGGAGTACATTTTTTTTAAGTCGGATTCTATTTAACCCATAGTTGGGACCCGTAACAGGTACTACCACTCCGAGTTAGTGGACCTAGGATCAATGGCAATTAAAGGGTGGCTCCACACTCCCCAAGGCCCACAAGCTGGGGCCTCACCATCGGATATTGTTTTAGGTCATATCCAGGACCGTATTACGGTTGTGTCGTCATCCACTTCTCTAATATGATCGCCCCTCTTTTAATAGTATTTTTCTTTTCCCTCACCGTGACATCATTTCTCACACGGCTCGCTTTTTGCACATTCACGCCTGCGCTCTATTATAGTAGTCATAATTTTTACAATTATGCATTAGGCACTGAACAGTTAAGCGACAAGCGACCATCTATATATATAAAAGCGAAAATATGTGTATGTATGTATGTATGTATGTATGTATGTTTGTATGTGTGTTTGTATGTCTCACAAAATCTTTCGCCATGTGTCACGGATTTTCACATTTTAAAGCTCTATCCTTTGCCCGACAAATATCGAAAAATTGGCGAAAATCATTAATTTCTTCACCATAAATGATCAGTTTTCTACAGGGAGGGGTCAACAAAAACCGTCCTCTCATGACAAGTTCGCTTCTACGCATGCGAAAATGACGTCGGAACATGATTTAGTTTAAATATTTAAAAAACCGACCTAATTTTGTCAACGGCCTCATTATCTAAAAGTTTTGGGTTCGAATCGTGGTGTGAGATGTCTTTTTTTTTCGATTTTTAAAGGTTTAATATTGAAACAGGGTTATTTAAGTCATTTTTCACGTTCTATGTTTTTTTGGTTTTTATTTTTCAGCTTTT
Source organism: Euprymna scolopes (assembly GCF_053919585.1). NCBI lineage: Eukaryota > Metazoa > Mollusca > Cephalopoda > Sepiida > Sepiolidae > Euprymna > Euprymna scolopes. The sequence continues at coordinate 3,111,518 of NC_136511.1, forward strand.
TTAAAGCAGTTTTAACGTTCGTTTTTCTGGGGTTTTTTTTCATCACATTCGCGTCCCCCCCCCCCAATTTTTACATTTACCATCGGTCGTTTGCCTTACGTTAGTTTTTTTGTGTATTTTTCGATTTATTAAAGTTTTAACATTTATTTTATATAAACTATTTAATAATTTAATATTTAAAAATATTTACTTCGATTATTCTTATGTTTTGATTACACCCGCCCGCCGGGTACCCCCCACTAGTCTATATACATAAAGGGCAAAAATCGGTTTAAATGTATGTATGTATGTTTGTATGTCTAGCAAAAACTTTCGATAGAAGCAACGAATTTTCACTAAGTTAAGATCATTCTGAAGCTCTACCCTTCGGACAACACATATTAAAAAATTGGCTAAAAACATTAATTTCTTCACCTTTAACTGGGCACTTTTTTACAGGGAGTGGTAGCAAAAAAAATCATTCCTTCATGACATTTTAGCCATACCCGCATACGCAAAAAAGTTTTTTTTGGAATTAGTTTAAACATAAAAAAGACACCTGCTTCCTCTCACACAGTCATAGCTCAGTCGGTTAAGTATCAGCGTCGTTATATTAAAATTGCACGATCGAGTCGAAATATCATATATTTTTTTTTTATTTTTAAAGTATTAATATTGAAACATGTTTATGCCATTTTTTCGTTGTTTAGTTTTCATCACGTTCGCTGTTTTTTTTTGTTTTTTTTCCAATTTTTTAAAGAAGTGTTAACATTGTTCGCTTATTTTTTATTTTGCTGTTTTTCGTCGTTTTTTTTAAATATTTAGCAAAGTTATTACGTTCGCTTATTCTTTATTTCCCATGTTGTTTTGATTTAACCCCCCCCCACACACACACATATACACACTTCACCATTCTGTTTCAAGAAACACTGAATACCTCCTGTAAGAGGAGCTGCCTGTGGAACTGTGAAGCAAGGGTTGCGTAATTACTAACTACACAATTCCTGAATCAGTATTGCCTGAGTCCAGTGGGGTAAAGAAGTCTAGGACTCTTGGAAACAATGTCAAGAGATGTAGAGAGCAAAAACAGGACCCGGTGGTCAAAATGGATGCCTTAATCGCACACCTGAACAGATATCACTATATATATATATATATATATATATATATATATATATATATATATGTATATATATGTATATATATATATGTATATATATATTATATATATATATATGTATATATATATATATATATATATATATATATATATATATATATATATAGTAGCTGTACCCGGCCACGCGTTTCTGTGGCTCAGTTTGTTAAAATAGAACACATTCCTCAAGAAAAATTGCATTTTGTTTGTTTATTTACTTTTATTATTTTTTCAATTGTTTAATCAATAAAAGTTGTTATTTTTTCCCCCAAAAAAAGATTAATTTTTTACCATAAATTTTTAGGTGAAAGTTTTTTTTTCAGGAAAACTTGCATTTTTTTAAAAGAAATTTGGCAGTAAATGTTTCTCTTTGAAAACAGAATTGTTATTATAAAAAGAACAGATGAATGCTTTGCATGAACAATGTAAATAGCTTTGTGAATGTAGAGAAAAGTTTGATTCTTTTTTTCAAGAGAATGTACACATTTTTTAACAGATGTTCAGAAAATAAACCAAAAAATACTTCCATCATTAATTATGCAGAAAAATAAATAAAATGTTGATTTAGTGTTTCAACATTATGCTTATAAATTACGATAACACTTCCTGAGTATGCGTTGTTTTACGGTTGTTGTAAAAATGGAACGGAAACTTAAATTTCGCTTCGTTTTAATCTTTCTTAATTTTTTAATTGTGACCCCTCCAAACGAATATAATCAAAACAGTAACATTCAACAATTATATTTTATGTATATAAAACACAAAATATTAAAAAAAAAAAAGTTAATAAGGAAAGGGAAATAATTCCATTTTTAAACGAAAAAGTCAGTTTGGTATATCTTTTTGTTATTTTTTACATAAGTCCAGCTTACCATTCACATTGGAAATGTCGACATTTATAGGTTGTCGGGTACGTTTACAACAGATAAACACTCCAATCTAGTAGATGTATCAGAATTGTTGTAGGAATTTTTGACACCCCTATCACGAAACTGCGAATAAAATATAAGAAACTCGTAATTTATCTTTTAAAAGTGTGTTGTTTATTTTCTTTATGGGTTAGACTTCCAAAATAAACTATTAAAGTTGTTTTAAAAGTAATAGAAATATTTTTTTTAAAACAGTAAATAATTATTACGAACTCAATATTTTTCAATTTTTAAACTTTAAAAATCTATGAAAATGTTTCTATTGATTCTATTTTTACGATATTTTCAGGATCAATGTGAAATGTTATGCTCTTTCCAATAAACCGAATATAATATTTTAGACAAACGTGTTTTTTTTTAAATTCACGCCCCCATTTTCAAGTGTCTATTAAAAAGTAAATAATTAATTTACTCACCAAAGTTTTATATATCACAAATTGAAGATAAAATGTCAATGAATAATATATTCAAATGTAAAACAAAAAAGTAGTGTTTTTTAGAATTTTACCTGTAAAGTTCGAAGTTTTTCTTTTTTAAACCACGTTGTTTATTTTTTCTTTTCTTATTTTAAATGAAACCTTGGTCCTTGCTCCTTTAATTGAAAAAAAATTAGGGCTTGAATTACATTTTTCGAGTAGTTATTTGCTTGGAAAGACAGGGGGTCGAATAATTCACACCTCCCATTTTGAAATGTCTATTAAAAAGTAAATAATTAATTTACTCACCAAAGTGTTATATATCACAAATTGAAGAGAAAAGGTCAATAAATAATATATTCAAATTTAAAACAAAAAAATAGTGTTTATAGAAATTTACCTGTAAAGTCCGAAGTTTAAAACCCTTTTTTTTAAACACGTTATTTGTTTTTTGTTTTTTTTTAATGAAACCTTGATGCTTGCCCCTTTAATTGAAAATAAATTATGGCTTGAGTTAGATTTTTTGAGGAGTTATAAGCTTGGAAAGACGGGGTGGAATTATTCACTATTTTTCACGAAATTTCTGACAGACCTACCAATCTACCCATATTAGAATGGCTTTCGGAATAGACACACCTAACCTTGCCAGCATACCTGAAAAGCTATAAAAGTTTACGTGTCGAATGTGAATGATGAGTTGGACGTAATGTAAAAATGCACCGAATTTAAAAGGGAACGAAATTCATATTTCCGTTCCATTTTTACAACAACCGTAAAGCAGAGCATTCTATGCAAATTTTACATAACTTACAGTATTAATGCTATTTTTTTAAGCAAAAAAATATATTTAGGTTTAGCTAAAAATTCATAAACTCATTTCACCCTAAATAATTTAGGTGACTGAAATAGGAACCTAATTGAATCTTTAATTTCCTAAATAGTATGTGAGAAATTCATTTTTCTTCGAGTTATATCGAATTCATTAATACGGACTTTAGGGGCTTTTTTCGTAACGTTCCTGTAAAAATTATTTTTTATTGTTACAAATTACGATGCTTTATTTATATGAAAAAGCAAAAATAAATTCTTGCGTTTTTTTATTTACTACTGAAAACCATAACTTTAGTAAAGGTATTTTTTGTTTAAACAAAATAAAAAAAAATTCACTAAGACTCAAGTAAAAATAATTACTTCATTATATTCTGCGATCATTATTTGATAAATACTGAAATTTTCATTAAAATTGGTTAATTTCCTGATTTTTGGTGAATTTTTAAGTAAAGGGAGTGGTCAAAATGTTTATACAATTTGAGCGTCGGCATTCATTTTGTCTGTACCTACCATTTTTTGATTAATATTTGATAGGAAAGCGACCACGTGTGGTTAATTTAAATTAAATTTCAATCACTTGATTACCTTATCAATAATCATGTGATTAAACCCATTGAAAATTTACCGATATTGTAAACCCATTCTGTGAGACCAAGATATCCTTTACATGCAGTGTTGGCAACTGAGATTTAAAAAAAAAAAACACGAGATCGGGAGAAAGAAATCTGTAGAAAATCGCTAGATTTTTAACTTTTGTCGTTTGAAATTTTCAAAAGTCGCTAATTCACCCCCCCTAAAAAACTCCATATTTTAACTTCCTACCATAAAAAATTATAAATATAGTATATTCAATATATAAAATGTTCCGTGTTTTCTCACTATATGTTTCTGGAATTATATTGAAGCGGTTAGCTCCCCAGAAGGCGTACATATTTTATCAGCTAGTTTTACCTGTTTTCTCAGAGAGGGTATTTTTTGTTGCAAGAAACAAATCATATACGCAAACTTTTTATAATAAAAGTTAAAATTGCAGTATACTGCAAACTAAACATCACAATAATGGTGCAACATTTTTTGAAACTAGAAAAATAAAAAACCCAAAAAACTTTGTTTAAGCATGTTAAAAGTATTTAGGTTGGTAGATAATTAAATTCTACTGTATTGCTATAAGTTTTTTTTTTTTTTACTGTTGTTTCTTGCTTTTTACAATTTTCAACTAAATACTTCTAAATTAAGCAGGGTTGCTTAGATTGTATTTTAAACTAAACTTCGGAGGTTGGAATGCCCCCCACCACCTGAAATTTACGTGGAGAAATCGATTTTATAGCGAGATTTTAGAATGAAATAATCAATAAATAATTGTTACCAAAGGCAATAAATGCTACTTTTTTTTACTTACATGAATGAGTTTATTTTATGTTTTAAAGTATTTTCAAGCGCTTTTCTTTATTTTTTAATCAAAAATTGCGGGTGTGTGGGTGCGTAATATCTCAAGATTTTCCAGAATTCCCTGCTAGATGTCAAACGAAATCTCCAGATCTAGCAGGAAAACCGCTAAATTGGAAACACTGGTCACGTGACAGGAAGCGGTAATAAATAATTGTTCCTAAATAAAAAAAATGGCCTATCGATACAAAGAAAACCACCTATGTATAATAGAAAAATTAAGTATAATGTTATAATTAAAAAGAAATATATAAAACACACATGGACATAGTAAACATATTATACCAAAACGTGGAAGCCATCCGTCCAGTGGTTTTTTTAGACAATTAGCTCCGAACGAACCAACATTTACATTTATATATATATATATATATATATATATATATATATATATATATATATATGTTTTATTAATTATATCCTCTTATTTATATATATATATATATATATATATAAGAGGAAATAATTAATAAAACATGTCATAAACAACTTTGAAAAAGAGTTAAAACGTATTTAATCTGAAAAGGAAACACTTAATAAGTGGATAGTCCTTAATCCGCGGAGTTTCGAATAAATACTTTCCTTCTCATCAGAGGGTAGGAATTAGAGAAATGCGGGATCGGATTTTGCATACAAAAGTATTTGATGAAACTGCAAGTAAGTCAAAGATCTTACTTGATAACAAAAAGTGAAGCAGTGGGAATATCGTGAAGAAAAAGGTGATTTCACGTGATTTATTATATATATATATATATATATATATATATATATATATATATATATATATATATATATAAGACTTAATCCATAAAACTTAATCTAACACCAATTCCAAGAGCAAATCAGTTTAAGATCAATTTTCAGCTTACAGACATATATTGGATATAAGGAGCACTGAGTTTTCGGCCAGAAATTTGACTATCAAGGGGTCAAAGTTAAATGATTTTACCTTTGAAAACTCTTCCAAGCTCCTCCGCCAATTTTGGGTCTAAACACTTAAAATAGTATATGTAGATTACTTGGATCAAACTTTTGAATTTGATTTGAACCCAAAACAATAAATGTCAAGGAGTCAAAATTGGGGTCAATGTTTTAAAAAATGAGATTTCTGAGGTAACTACAAATTACTCAGTCAATGTTTGGTCTAAACATTTGAACTTTTACAAAAAGTGTATTCAGACACAGGGAAAGCTTTTTAAGCGGTTTTTGAGCGAACATTTGGCTGCCAAGGGATCAAAGTTTCAAAGATTAGACCTTTACGGTCTCTAGAAAACTATTCAGTCAATTTTGGGTCTAAACATTTGAAATTTTACATAAAGAGTATTCAGACATGTAGCAACATTTTTAATCAGTTTTAGGGCGAAAATTTGGCTGCCAAAGTTGAAAGAGTTTACCTTTGCAGACTCTACCAAACTCCTCCTTTTGTATAAACACTTACAATTTTAGATGTAGGCTACCTGGACATGATTCAAACAGTTTAATATATACATACATATGCACATAAAGTTATCAAAAGTACATAGGTGTCGAGCAAAGCCAGACTGAACTGCTAGTTCGTATATATATATATATATATATATATATATATATATATATATATATATATATATATATATATACTACCATTGGCGCCCGGCGTTGCCCGGGTGTTTGGATGCGTATGTTAAGCAAAAAAAAAAAAAGAAAAGTGGTAGTAGGAAGGCAGGCTCGAACCCGTACCGCAAAGGAGGAAAAAAACGGGGGGAAAACCTGACGTCTATGCTGTTTCGACCACCGCCAAACCGGAAGTGATATCTTTTTAAAATTAAGGCCAGGCAATCGAAAGGAGAGGATGACTTTTAAAAAAATCGGAGAAAAAAGCGACCCCCGCCCTATAGAAAAGTGCCCAGTTTAAGGTGAAGATATTAATGTTTTTAGCCATTTTTAAATATTTGTCGTCTGAAACGTCCACCATCAAAACGATACTGATCTTGAGAAAATCCGTCCCCTCTGTCGAAAGTGTTGGGCATGCATACATACATACATACATACATACATACATAAATTTATATATTGGTAACTAAAATTTTTCGACCCAATCCGATGAAAAAGCTTGCCCTATCTCTGAATACCCTTTATGTAAAATTTCAAATGTTTAAACCAGAAATTGTCCTAGTAATTTGGTAGAGACCGCAGAGGTCAATTTTTTAAATTTGACCCCTATTATGACTCCTTAACATTTATCGTTTTGTGCTCAAATTAAGTTATTAAGTTAGATCCATGTCCAAGGAACCTATATCTAAAATTTCAAGTGTTTAAACCCAAAATTATCGGAGGAGTGTGGTAGAATTCTCAAACGTTAAATTGTTGAACTTTGACCCCTTAACAGCGAAATTTTTGATCACATCTTTTTTTTCCAAATCCCAGTACCCTGTATATCAAATTTCGAGTCTGTAGTCTTTAAATTGACAGAGTTATTGCGTAGGGAAATGTACACACAGACAGACACACAGACAGACAGATACACAGACATGGTCACTTATATATATATAATATATATATATATATATATATATAGAGAGAGAGAGAGAGAGAGAGAGATGTGTGTGTGTGTGTGTGTGTGTGCGATGTTTTGTCTATATGGGAGGATATGTAACTGTCTTCTTTCGAATGTGCACGTTTTTGCGCTGAGTCTATCCTAGCACACTTCCCTGCTACTCTCTTGTTTTCCTGCCGCTTATTCCCACCTTCTCATTCCGACCACTCATTCGAGCAGACTTTACACACCGCCAATATCTGTTGTCGAAATAATGCCATGAAATGAAATCATTTCAGCTAACAGCTTCTCAGCTATTATCTCTGCTCGATTTGGTCGTCCAAAACAGCTGACGGCAACACATTGACATTCGATGAGGAAATACGTTCAGATGAAGTTTATGCGTCTTACATTTATTCCTAACTCATTTGGAGCTTTTCAAGTCTCACTTTTATATTTTAATTGCAAATAAAACTTTATTGGGTATGGTAAAAAAAAGCACTACTCATGCATTGTAACTAACCTTAACCCTAACCCTAACCCTAACCCTAACACGTGATTTCCACGACTATGTCAGCTGACGTCAATAACTGGAAAAGGTCGATCGCAATGTTAAGAGCTTTTAGCCAATAAAAAAATCTTCAACAAATGCGATATCAGGTTTAAGCCAATATAACTATGAATGGGATACTTTTTTCCTAATTAGAAGACATAAAAATACAATTTTAATTGAGGTAATAAAAGTTAAATTTAAATTATTCAGAATAAAAAATAGAAGACAAAGAAATAATATTAAAACGTTAAATGTCGAAACTGGGACGGTTTTTCTGTTTCGGTATTTTTCCGCAGTTCGTTTCATGCTTGGTGGCTTCCGTCTCGTACATTTGCATCAACTATACGTATTTCTGCCTAAATATTTTTCATAAAAAAATAAAATTCTCGTAAGAGAAAGTGTGGATTATCATCACTGGAGATAAAAAATCAGATACTGAAGGATGTGGTAACGTTCTACCAACAATTCTCCAATTTTCTAGCTATATAAAAGCCAAGTACGTCCACGGATGGAGTACTGCTGCCTCATTTGAGCAGGAGCTGCTAAAAGCAGCCTATCCTGCTTTGACAGAGTACAAAATAGATTCGTAGCTTAGTGGGGGATGCCCTTTTCTCTTCCTCTGCAACCTCTCTCCCACAGAAGAGATGTTCCGAGCCTGTCTTTGGTTTATCGTTACTTCTATGGCAAGTGCTCGTCTGAACTCCAATCTCTAGTTTCCCCTCGCAAATCATTCACGATAAACACCCGTCCAGCTGAAACCACTCTAAAACATTTTCCCCATTCTTTAACTGTGCCAAAACCAAAACGTAGATTCCATGAACAAAGCTTCTTTCTTTCGGCTTTCGTCTGCCTGTTTCCCACCTGACTACAACTTGGATGTCTCCAAGTCCAACATAAACAAATTCCTGATAAACCGCCTCTCTTAAGTAAGCCACTTTATCAAATCTCCAATACTAACGATTACTACGATTCTATCCCATTGATTACTGTACACGCAATAACCCTTATCCTTGAGTGGTTTCCGGGCCTTGATAAGTGATGACTTCCATCTAACAAAAAAGAAGTTGATATTAACTTATTTAACATGCCGAACGTATGAAATGTGGTTAGCGTTTAGGGTCTAGGCTAAAACATTTCTGAAAAAAAATGGTTTTCTTACAACTTTTCTTCGATTTAAAGTTTATTTTTCTTTAAACTCATTTTAGGTTCATGTTAAATTTTTATTTATTCTATTTGCATGGTGTTTTATCACTGTGATTCGTATAATAAACTTTAAAATATATGTCTGCTACTTTTTTCGTAGCGTTTTAAAAATTGAAAATGTAGCGTTTCAAAAATGTAGCGTTTCAAAAATGTAGCGTTTCAAAAATGGAAAATGTAGCGTTTCAAAAATGTAGCGTTTCAAAAATGTAGCGTTTCAAAAATGTAGCGTTTCAAAAATTGAAAATGTAGCGTTTCAAAAATGTAGCGTTTCAAAAATGTAGCGTTTCAAAAATGTAGCGTTTCAAAAATGTAGCTTTTCAAAAATGTAGCGTTTCAAAAATGTAGCGTTTCAAAAATGGAAAATGTAGCTTGCCCATTTCTATTTATTTCTGTCAGCTATCTAGCGAGCCCGAGCCGACTTCGTTGAAATCTCTGGTCATACAATGCATAATTATTAAAAAGGTTGTAATATCAAAATTAGCGCCATTGCATTTTTTATAACGTAATATCAAATTATTCCTGTGCAAATTTTGGGAGCTATTCTTTAACTGCTGGAAGAAATAAGAAGTTTATTGATTCTTTCCTGGCTTTAATTAAAGTTTGAAGTATGCCCCTTGACAATAATGCAAAATAAAAATTTAATTGCACTAATAAAAATTAAATGAAATTATTCAGAATAAAAAATGAAAGACAAAAAAAATGTGACTTTTCAATGCTGTAGAAAATAATTTAGCTACTGGAAGATGCGTTAATGTTATGCCAAGGAAGTTGACAGCTGTGGGATGAGGTTCTCGTTAAGGTTTTGGGTTAAATACATTTCTGAAAAAAAAAATTAAAAAAAAAGCTTTTCTCCCAACTTTTCTGCCATTTTGTTTTCATCTACAAGAAAGAAAGAAAAAATTAAACTTATGGTGGAGTTATTCCCCTTGATTAAAAATGGCCACTGAGATATTTTACTGATGGAATTCATGTTTTTTTTCCAAGAAAAAAAAAGCAGAAAAAAAACGGATGAATTTGCGTATTTTTTCATGTGCAAATTTTATAAAAATCTCAACATGAAAGGACAATATAAACATTTTATGCTATTTTCTTTAATTTTTTTTAAGGGAAAGTTGATTATACTTATTTTATATAAAAGATTTTCAGGCAATCTAACAATTGCTCTCTCTAAACAAAATGTGCGGAAATAGGTATAGTTGATGCAAACATAAAGGGCAAAAGCCACCAAGCATTAAACGAAGCACGAAACAATACCGAAACACCCCTTCAAAAAACTATCCTAGTTTCTGACATTTCATGTTTTAATATATTTAATATATTATTTTAAAAATACTTCATTTATGGAATGTGAAGAATGTTCTATTAATATTCCGTGTGCGAAGTGCGTAAAAATGTTGAGGTGTTTTGTTTCAAGAAATTGCTTCTGTTTTACACGTCTTGTGTTATCATGAAACAATAAAAATAAACTTTATTTTTTACATTTCTTTAAATATTTTTTCTTTTCGTATAAACAATTATAAATAAGACACTTTATATTTAAATTTCTTTAAATACTTTGTTTTTAGTTTTAACAAAGAAATTTATAAACGTTATTTTTACATTTCTTTAAATATTTTAGTATAGTTTAAACAATAAAAAAATTATTTATTTTTACATTTCTTTAAACATTTTATTTTCGTTTAAACAATTATGAATATGAAACTTTAATTTTTACATTTCTTTCAATATTTTGTTTTAATTCTTACAAAGAAATTTATAAACGTTATTTTTTATATTTCTTTAAATATTTTATTATAGTTTAAACAATAAAAAATAAGAAACTTTATTTTTACATTTCTTTAAATATTTTGTTTTAGTTTTAACAAATAAATTTATAAACGTTATTTCTTATATTTCTTTAAATATTTCATTATAATTTAAACAATAAAAAATAAGAGACTTTATTTTTACATTTCATTAAATATTTTGTTTTAGTTTTAACAAAGAAATGTATAAATGTTATTTTTTGTATTTCTTTAAATATTTCGTTATACTTTAAACAATAAAAAATAAGAGACTTTATTTTTACATTTCTCTAAATATTTTATTTAAATTTAAACAATTATAAATATAAAACTTTATTTTTTACATTTCTTTAAATATTTTGTTTTAGTTTTAACAAAGAAATTTATAAACGTTATTTTTTATATTTCTTTAAATATTTTAGTAGAGTTTAAACAATAAAAATAATTTTCGTTTACACAATTATAAAAAAGAAACTTTATTTTTACATTTCTTTAAATATTTTGTTTTCGTTTACACAATTATAAATAAGAAACTTAATTTTTGTACATTTCTTTAAATATTTTGTTTTAGTTTTAACAAAGAAATTTATGAACTTTATTTTTTTACATTTCTTTAAATATTTTGTTTTAGTTTTAACAAAGAAATTTATGAACTTTATTTTTTTACATTTCTTTAAATATTTTGTTTTAGTTTTAACAAAGAAATTTATGAACTTTATTTTTTTACATTTCTTTAAATATTTTGTTTTAGTTTTAACAAAGAAATTTATGAACTTTATTTTTTTACATTTCTTTAAATATTTTGTTTTAGTTTTAACAAAGAAATTTATAAATGTTATTTTTTTACATTTCTTTAAATATTTTGTTTTAGTTTTAGCAAAGAAATTTATGAACTTTATTTTTTTATATTTCTTTAAATATTTTGTTTTAGTTTTAACAAAGAAATTTATGAACTTTATTTTTTTACATTTCTTTAAATATTTTGTTTTAGTTTTAACAAAGAAATTTATGAACTTTATTTTTTTACATTTCTTTAAATATTTTGTTTTAGTTTTAACAAAGAAATTTATGAACTTTATTTTTTTACATTTCTTTAAATATTTTGTTTTAGTTTTAACAAAGAAATTTATGAACTTTATTTTTTTACATTTCTTTAAATATTTTGTTTTAGTTTTAACAAAGAAATTTATGAACTTTATTTTTTTACATTTCTTTAAATATTTTGTTTTAGTTTTAACAAAGAAATTTATGAACTTTATTTTTTTACATTTCTTTAAATATTTTGTTTTAGTTTTAACAAAGAAATTTATAAATGTTATTTTTTTACATTTCTTTAAATATTTTGTTTTAGTTTTAGCAAAGAAATTTATGAACGTTATTTTTTTATATTTCTTTAAATATTTTGTTTTAGTTTTAACAAAGAAATTTATGAACTTTATTTTTTTACATTTCTTTAAATATTTTGTTTTAGTTTTAACAAAGAAATTTATGAACTTTATTTTTTTACATTTCTTTAAATATTTTGTTTTAGTTTTAACAAAGAAATTTATGAACTTTATTTTTTTATATTTCTTTAAATATTTTGTTTTAGTTTTAACAAATAAATTTATGAACTTTATTTTTTTACATTTCTTTAAATATTTTGTTTTAGTTTTAACAAAGAAATTTATGAATGTTATTTTTTACATTTCTTTAAATATTTTGTTTAAGTTTTAACAAAGAAATTTATAAATGTTATTTTTTTATATTTCTTTAAATATTTTGTTTTAGTTTTAACAAAGAAATTTATGAACTTTATTTTTTTACATTTCTTTAAATATTTTGTTTTAGTTTTAACAAAGAAATTTATGAATGTTATTTTTTTACATTTCTTTAAATATTTTGTTTTAGTTTTAACAAAGAAATTTATGAACTTTATTTTTTTACATTTCTTTAAATATTTTGTTTTAGTTTTAACAAAGAAATTTATGAATGTTATTTTTTACATTTCTTTAAATATTTTGTTTTAGTTTTAACAAAGAAATTTATGAACTTTATTTTTTTACATTTCTTTAAATATTTTGTTTTAGTTTTAACAAAGAAATTTATGAACTTTATTTTTTTACATTTCTTTAAATATTTTGTTTTAGTTTTAACAAAGAAATTTATGAATGTTATTTTTTTACATTTCTTTAAATATTTTGTTTTAGTTTTAACAAATAAATTTATAAATGTTATTTTTTTACATTTCTTTAAATATTTTGTTTTAGTTTTAACAAAGAAATTTATAAATGTTATTTTTTTACATTTCTTTAAATATTTTGTTTTAGTTTTAACAAAGAAATTTATGAATGTTATTTTTTTACATTTCTTTAAATATTTTGTTTTAGTTTTAACAAAGAAATTTATAAATGTTATTTTTTTACATTTCTTTAAATATTTTGTTTTAGTTTTACCAAAGAAATTTATGAACTTTATTTTTTTACATTTCTTTAAATATTTTGTTTTAGTTTTAACAAAGAAATTTATGAACTTTATTTTTTTACATTTCTTTAAATATTTTGTTTTAGTTTTAACAAAGAAATTTATGAACTTTATTTTTTTACATTTCTTTAAATATTTTGTTTTAGTTTTAACAAAGAAATTTATGAATGTTATTTTTTTACATTTCTTTAAATATTTGGTTTAGTTTTAACAAAGAAATTTATGAACTTTATTTTTTTACATTTCTTTAAATATTTTGTTTTAGTTTTAACAAAGAAATTTATGAACTTTATTTTTTTACATTTCTTTAAATATTTTGTTTTAGTTTTAACAAAGAAATTTATAAATGTTATTTTTTTACATTTCTTTAAATATTTTGTTTTAGTTTTAACAAAGAAATTTATGAACGTTATTTTGTATGTTTTTTTAAATATTTAATTTTAATTTTAACAATACAAAATAATATTTGCGATTTTTATAATCTAAATGAATAAATTGCAATGTTGTGTCCAGTTCTAGTCAATTCGTCTTTTTTTTACACAGGAATCATTACTTATAAAGTCCCGGAGGCCACCCGAGGATGAGGGTTACATTAGTGAATGTAATTATAGCGTACTACACAGAAGTAGTGGGAATTTTATAAATTGGATTACTTAGGGGGACGGTTCATCAAGAACTTGTTTAGGTTGGACTTGAAGACAATCAAACTGGAGTCAGCTGGAAAGCAGGCAATCGAAAGAGAGTGCAGTTCTAAAAAATAAGCTTTGTTCATGAAATCTACGTTTAAGTTTAGGCACAGATAACGAGTGTGGGAAATTATTGATAGTGGTTTTGGCTAGACGAGTGTTTTTCATGAACTTTTGTACGAGGGGGGGCATAGATTGAAGCTAACTTGAGATCTTTCTCTCGCTAATTTGTCATTTTAATCGACCATATTTCGTCACATATGCAAATTACTGATACTTGCGTTATTATTTAAAAGAAACCCCATCTACAAAATTGTGTTTCTCTATTATCTTTTTCCCTCTCTGAAAGTGTCACCTGACACACCAAAGAGAGGTGAGGTTGCTTGTCCGAATGATTTTATATATAAAAGGTTGAATGTCAGTCTGTCTCCATATTTTCAAACTCTATCTCCTCCGAAACTAAACTCTCAAGTAAGTACATGGTGCTTCGAACAGCTCTTTCTTAGATGTGGCAACAGTACTTCTTTATTTTAGAATGTATTTCCCTATTTTACAGGAATAGGGTTGCATCGGGAATATTTATGGCAAGAATAAACCATTTATTATGATATATATGGTTAAACATATGCATTTATGACCTGAAAGTTTAATCTCTCTGTTGCAGATATTGACGGTGTTAAACTCTAAGAAAGTCACCTTTCATGGACGTGCTACAGAAACATAGCATATGACTTCACTTTCAGAACATATTTAAGTCATAACAATCCACCATACTTGTTGTTATTGTACTATTTAGAATTTGAAGGAGTAGAGATTAAAAAGAAGGAAATGCTTCTTCAGTCTTTACAGACGATGGATATTTTATTTTTTTTTACATAGGCATCACCACATTATCAAGGCCAATAGGCCACTCAAGGATAAGGGTTAAAGAATGTACAGTAGAAATTGGACAATATAGTAATCATTAGTAATGAAAATTTGGTAAATTTGATAACTTATATGGAACGGCTCATCAAGAACTTATTTACTTTAGACTTGAACACAACCATATTGTAGTCAGCCGGAAAGCAGGAAAACGGAAGACAATTCAACAGGCGTGCAGTTCTAAGAAAAAAGCTTTGTTCATGGAATCTACGTTTAGGTTTAGGCACAGATAAAGAGTGGGGGGAATTATTGATAGTGTTTACAGCTAGACGAGTGTTTCTTGTGAAAGTTTGGCGAGGGGGGACCATAGATTGAAGCTCAGTCGAACACTTTCCATGAAAATAACGATACATCAGAGACAAACTCGCAACATCTCTTCTGTGAGATAGTTGCAAGGAGGAGAAAAGGACATCTCCTACGAGGCTATGAAGTCTATTTTGAACTCTATCAAGGCAGGACAAGTCCTTTCTAGCAGCTCCTGCCCAGATGTGGCAACAGTATTCCATCCTTGGACGTACCTGGCTCTTATATAGATAGAGAATAGCATCAGCAGTGAGATATCTACCGGATCGATAGAAAGATCCCACCATTTTTCCAGCGGCCTTGGCAACAGATTTGATGTACGTGTTCCATTTAAGATCAGGAGTAATGGTCAAGCCCAGAAGCTTGTCAAAACTTGAGGCCTCCTGAAGACGAGAGCCATTCATTTCAATTGATGCCAAATGTGGATTAGAATGTTGATAATGTAAGGGTGTCTACGCGTGAAATTTTTGTTGCAAGAGATGCCGAATATCCAACCACATTTCGCCTGAGTCGACATTGTTAAATACCAATGGCAAGTTGACTGTACTATTATGATTGTCACCGTAGTTGATATTCTTATAATTAATAATATAGCTATGTTTTTTTATCATATTTAAATTAAATTGAGCCTTCTTTCCTTTTAATGATAGGATTGTATGACCTTGTAATGGTTTTAGCACGCATCGAATCATGTCTCTCACGTTGTCTAGACGGCTTCCGCTGTTTGGTTTGCGACTACGCATTTTCAATTCTGATTTGAATTGACCTCATTTTCAAATATAAAGTCTGGTCTTACTATGTGACGCCAAACCAACCATGGGAGCGGATCAGTTGGTTATTTATAAGTGACTGAAAATCAACTTTGCGATTTTCGGGCTTTTTCAAGAGTATTTTTATATTCATTTAAGCCACGTTGATCTTCTTTTCCAATCGGATTATTTCTTGATCTGAAATTACTTCTCCATTGGGATATTCTCCACTCGAAAACTCACTCGCGATTGACTTTGAAATCCTGATTACTTTTCTAAAAATTCCTTCGCTTTTCGGATTTACCATCGAGTGAATCTTCTTGCATCCTGAAACTTTTATTCTTGTTCCCCCCCCATTTTCTCATAACTTTAACATGTTTTTAACTGACATTAACACATTTTTTTTTTTGCAATGTAGTACGCATGATCATAACTAGCAAATTTCAGATCGATTATGATAATAATTTGCTAATTCCTTTCTTTCCTCTGATAAGCAGCATAGCTAGAATATCATGCTTTGAAATTTTTGTTAACTGTCTTGGAGTATTTTGTCGAACAATAAATTTACTTGTAAACTTTAATTAACAGTCTTAATTTGTTTTCTTTCCCATTGCCTTTATTGTTCTGACGAGAACCGGCGTGTCAATGCGATTATACCCTATATAGAAGTTAAGAACAGGCCTATTATCTCTCTCCCTCCCCCCCTCTCTCTCTCTCTCTCTCTCTCTCTCGCTCTCTCTGTATATATATATATATATATATATATATTCATTATATAAATATATATATATATTCATTATGTAAATATATATATATACATATATATATACATATATATATATGTATATATATATATATATATATATATATATATATATATATATATATATATATATATATATATACAGAGACACAGGCACACAAAAAATGTGTGTATGTTAATTTCCCTACCAAATAACCGTCAATTTTCAGTTTACAGACTCGAGATTCGACATAAGGGTTATTGAGATTTGGGAAAATCTGTTTAATCGGTTTTCAGACAGAAATTTGACTGTCAAAGGGTCAAAGTTCAGCGATTTGACCTTTAAAAACTCTACCAAACTCCTCCGCAAATTTTGGGTCTAAACACTTGAAATTTTAAATGTAGGTTACTCGGACATAGATCCAACTGTTTAATTTGATTTGAGCCCCAAAAACCTAAATTTCCAGTGGTCAATATTGTGGTCAAAGTTTTAAAAAAAATTACATTTGCGGTCGCTTCCAAATTACTCAGTTAATCTCTGGTCTAAAATCAAATGGAAAAGTAAGATCCATGTCCAAGTAACCAATATCTAAAATTTCAAGTGTTCAGACCCAAAAACTAGCGGAGAAGTTTGGTAGAGTTCTCAAAGATCAAATCGTTGAACTTTGACCCCCTTACACACCCAAATTACTGGTTGAAGCTCGATTAAAAGTTTTTTCCCAAATCTCAATTCTCATTATGTCAAATCTTGAGTCTGTATACCGAAAATTGACAGAGTTATTCGGTGGGGAAGTGTACCCACACAGACAGACAAACGCACGCACACAGACATCTTCACTTTGATAGATAGATATATAGATATATATATATAATTTTGAAAATTAATTTGACCAGAGTGTTTTATTACCGAGATAATAATCTAAGATATTTATTAATTAAAATATTTGCATGTTGGATATAGTCATACCAATGGTTTCCTTGCCAAAAAAACTCAATTCATCAGTGTCTGTCTAGGTTCTTTGCAATTACGATTACAATTGGAATTACTGTTCATCTCGATGACACATGGATAGGCATTGATGAATTGCAATTTTTTTGGCAAGGAAACAATCGGTGTGATTTTATCCATCACGTAAATATTTTATTCGATTAAATATTTCCGTAAATATATTCAGACTTTATTTTCTTACATTTAATATGGGTATAAGGATGTCGGAATGATTTATGATTTTGGATCGGAGTCAATGATAACTCAGGTTCAGTGTTCGAATCCTAAGAGAGACCGGCCAAGCTTGAATCTCTGTTCTATCGCCGCAATGTGCTTCTTTTATATATACTTCCACCAATTGTGTTCAATCGAGTTTACGGCATTTGTATCATCTCAATATATTTATTATACATCAAACTCGTAATGCGTAGAAGTGATCAGATGCAAGAACCGCTTACCAACTAAATTCCCTACAACACTATGTTACTTGACTTAATAAACAAATTCCACTGATTGCGGAGCGTCTAAATCTGGGCCCAAATTAAAGTGGCAACATGCTTAGTTCGGTGTTGAAAGAAAGTGACACACACACACACACACACATATATATATATATGTATATATAACTACTTAATTTACTCACATAAAATTAATATACGAAAGTATAGATTTATGCGTAAACTTTAAGTATTTACTTCAAAAGTGCTTAATACGTAGATAGAGCTAGTTACTAATTTATGAAATATATATGGCGATTAAGCTACACTGAATATTCCGCGTTTCATCCACTCTAGGACTCCTCAGGCTTATGCGCATAAGCCTGAAGAGTCCTAGAGTGGATGAAACGCGGAATATTCAGTGTAGCTTAATCGCCATATATATTTTATAAACTACTATATAAATATATATATATATATATATATATATATATATACATAGCTAAATAATAATTATTCATTTATACCTAGAAAAATAGTCCCTCATGCTTACGCAATCATCAGTGCAAAGTAACCATTCCTGCCAGTCATGAGATTAAACCCTCCTGTTGCTTTATTTGCAATATATATACATATATATATATATATATATATATATATATATATATATATATATATATATATATATATATATATATATATATACTAGCGGGGGGAGGAGGCTTTGTCCGAGCGTAAAATACACTTTAATACAATATTTTCATTTGTCAAGATTTAGTATATATTATTAAAGGGTCGTCATTTCAAAAGTAAAAAACAAGTTATATAGGTGCCATCAGAAACTGTAGCATTCAAAGCTGGTGACGTTACTACTGCACCAACGTGCCACGCATACGAACAGATCAAAAATCAAAATTTAAAAATAAACTAAGATGAATGTACAAAATGCATAACGATTTTTTCAATGTTGACTCAGTTTTGACCCCTTAAAAACTATTTTAACCGGCTAACGGCCAATGAATGAAAAATCCAATCATTTGAGACTCCTAGCGCCGCTATGTGACTTTTAGTTTCGGGCGAGATAGAGTTTGAAAATGTGGAGACAGACATACATACATACAGACAGACATGCAGACATATAGCACGTTTATATATTAGATATATTAATGGTGGGACGATTAATCGGAATCGGAATCAAGAATCGAGAAAATCGGAACTTTTTTAGGTATCGGAATCGGATACAATACTTTCCGATGCCAAAAACGATTCTTTTAATTGTTTATTATTGGGGTTGTTTTTGCTTTAATCTTCCATTACTGCTACTAAAGATAAAATGGTAAATACGTATTGTTCTTAGCTACAAACAAAATTCAAATGTATTTTACGGTAATAATAGCCGTCTGAAGATAGCTCAAACTGTAACGACTAAGATTGGAACGATAAATGATTTGGTTTCGATTTTAGCTCATGGTATCTAAGTATTTTTTTTTGAAATCACGACTATATATTAAGTAAATATACAGAATTGGTTCTATCTGTATATTAATACGATAGCGTGTATGTTATTTTGTGTGTCAAGCTTACATCCGGGTCGTTTAATTGTTATATACTTCCATTTCTTGTCATAAATACTTTTACCAAGAATTCTTCACAAGTTTCATCGTTTCGATTTCGACTATAGCTGATACCACTTAAATCATCTATTTTCTTATAAATAATTTTATCAAGAATTTTCATAAGTTTTGGTTTCGGTTTCGATTATGCCTGAAGGAACTCAAGTTATATATATATATATATATATATATATATATATATATATATATATATATATATATTTCATATATTTCTTGGTTTCGGTTTCGACTATAGCTGATGGCTCTTAAATCATATATTTTCTTATGAATAATTTTATCAGGTATTCTTCATAAGTTTTAATTTCGGTTTCGATTCAAGCTAATGCGCCCAAGTCATATGGATATATTATTTTATTTTTGAAATCGCAACTTCATAATATAAAAATCGATAGAACATTAACTCTATAATAATATATACAAGATATGCAATAATTAAAATATCATATTTAAGCGTACCTTACGCCCGGGCTTTACCGGGCGTTCGTGTTAGCTTGGATAAATACTTTTGCAGTTTTAACAAAAGAGCTACACTAATACGCAGAGCGTCTCCATTTACGCTGAACATCTACAGAATGCCAACACCAACATATTACATATGAATGAGTCCCCTGTAGAATTTCCATAGGTCCCGCTAGCAATAATAAATACGAAATCTGCATTAATTTAATATATAAAAGGCTATATGTTTGTCTCTATATTTTCAAAATCTATCTCCCCCGAAACTAAAAATCACAAAGCAGCGCTAGATGCCTCAAAAGATTCGAGTTTTTTTTACGGATCCTTCTTTTATGAGACTTTAGCCGGTTAAAATAGTTTTAAGAATTCAAAAAATGAATCAACATCGAAAAAATCGTTATACATTTTGTACATTCATCTTAGTTCATCTTTTATTTTTAATGTTTAATCAGTTCATATGCGCGACACGTTGGTAAAGTGGTAACGTCACCAGCTTTGAATGCTTCAGTTTCAATTCTAGCTGATGGCATCCAAATACATTTGATTTTTTGTTGTTTTTTTTTTTTTTTTTTACTTTTGAAATCAGGACTTTATAAAAATATATACAAATAGTAATTGTCTGTATTTTTGAGATG
Organism: Euprymna scolopes; assembly: GCF_053919585.1. Classification (NCBI taxonomy): domain Eukaryota; kingdom Metazoa; phylum Mollusca; class Cephalopoda; order Sepiida; family Sepiolidae; genus Euprymna; species Euprymna scolopes. The sequence continues at coordinate 3,132,350 of NC_136511.1, forward strand.
AGGTGTTTTCATTGATTGAGATTGTCGGACTGACTTCCTCATCTTGGTTTTTATCGTCACAACGCTTCGGCCGTATTGTTTTGTATCGAACTGGGGAACCGTTTGTTAGGAGTCTCGAACCCAACCCTTTATTATTATTACGGGGGTACCGTGTTCGGACTGAGTTCAATCCTGAACGAAGACAGTAAAAAGTAACATTCAAAACAGAGAATCAGCAACTATGTCCCAGAGCCTTGCTGGAGTCCGAACACGGTACCCCCGTAATGATACTAAAGGGTTGGGTTCGAGACTCCTAATAAAACGGCTCCCCAGTTCGATACAAAACACCGGATGAAGGCCGGAGGGCAAAACGGCCGAAACGTTGTGACGATAACAACCAAGACGAGGAAGTCAGTCCGACAATCTCAATCAATATATACAAAATCAAGACAAATTAAATTATCATATTTAAGCGTAATTTATGCCCGGATAAAGCTCCCCCTCCGCTTTCTACTAGTTAAAATATCACATTTAAGCATGTTTTACGACAAGAAAACACCGGCACCCTGTTGTGTATTTTTAAACAAGCTTTCGGTAATAAAAATAGTATTTCTCAAGTTCTGATATTTTTTTTTTTTTTTTTTGCAAACTATCTCTCCCGTTGAAGATATAAAGTCTCTCGTAGATAGTAGCCCGTGGATGTGTAAATCAGGGTTAAAATGTCTCTTGCATTACACGTGTTATGAGTTAACAAGAAAAGTATTTGCACTTAGAAAACATCTTACAACCCAAACATCAACCCATAACACGCAGTCACGTGTAGCAGATTTAAACTAACCATGACTAATACCTCCACGGACTACTATACACGAGGGTTTTTTATATCTCCAACGAGAAAGATGATTTAAATATATATATATATATATATATATATATATATATATATATATATATATTAATATGTAAATTATGAATATTACATTGACATTTCATATTGGCATTGCTTTGTTTAGTGCTAGTTAATTTGATAATAAGCATACTTATAATTTTAATTAGATGAAAATTAAAGACTACCGTTAATTGGGATGACTTAAGGTCATTAATAAAAATGCGTAAATAACTCTGCAGTAAATATTTGCTGCTGCACTAGTTAATTTAATAATAATTTTTTTATAATGTTAATTTGAACTGTTAATAAAATAAAAATAGAAGTGCGCAAATAATTCCGTAGTAAACATTTGCTACTGCACCACAAGGTGTCTGGAAAATTATCAAATCCTATAGGTCTTGTAAATCATGTTTAAAATGCAGAGATCATATATTATTGACGCACTATTATTTTTTACTGATCAATGTCACACCAGGTACCGTAATTGGAGGGGGGGGGCAACTGTTCACTTTGTCAATATTCAACATTCAAAAAATGATTACAAGAAATTTCTGACAAGTCAAATATTCTGGTTCTAAATGGAAAAAACAGGTTTTTTTTTTTTTTTAATATTAAGCTCTTGTTGCATAATGAAATTCGATTTCTTTTGACTTTTTCTCTTTTTAAATAATTAAACAAATGACAGTCAAGACATCCCCCTACCCTTCTCATACTTGTATACCATGTTTTTCGTTTTACTTACCAACTTTTGGTTGACTGTATTTTACTTCTAGAGAAATATTATATAATATAGATCCCTTTCCTTCTCACCTTTTCAATTGCAGACATCATTCAACTGCTCCCCTTAATGCAGACACACACACTTTCTCCCCTTTAACCAAAGCATTTAGTAGGATCTTTGGGCATTTTACAATTTCCCCCTCATACATCAAGTTAGAACAAGCAATCATGATCGTTAACCTTGACTAGATGGTAATGAACAATTAACCTTCAATGTAGGTCCTGGATACCTTAAACTATATCCGATGGTGAGGCCCCATCTTTCGGGCTTTGGGGAGTGTGGAGCTACCATTTGATTGCCATTGCTTCCAGTGTTACAAGAACAGAAGCCTGTTCTTGTAAGTGAGCAAATATGAAAGATGAAATAGGGTCGTCAAAGATTTAAACTTGCGAAGCTAGTATTATTCCTTAATAATTCCTTCGAGGCCCGTGGCGCAGTTGATGGAGACGTTGAATCTCTACGGTTCCAGATGAGCATTGTCTGATGATAGCGGTTTCAATCCCACCCAAAGCCTGCCAGAGGTTAATTGGGCAAAATGTGGTGAGACGACAACAACTACGGATGGCAGTGATGGCTGAAAATGCAGTTAGGAGATTCGAAGTTCCTATCCGTCGCGGTTACCACCTGACGAAGGCCAGAGGAATAGTTGGCTGAAACGTTGTGAATAAAAAACCAAAAAAAAAACCAACGTGGTTATGAAATCCTTCTCCATCCTCCCTACTCTCCTGACCTTGCACCCTCTGACTGTCACTTCTTCCAAGCCATTAAGTTGTTTTTGAAAGGAAAGCGTTTCCCAGATGATGCAGTCTTGATTTCTGAAGTCACGTCATGGTTGGAGGACTAACCTGGGGGTGTTCTACAAAAACGGTCTCCGGAGCTGCATCAAACGATAGGAGAAATGCATAACTCTGGGTGGTTCCTATGTAGAGAAAGACTAATAACTGTGCCAAGTTTCGTTGCTGTACTGCTATGGGAATTGGGTCAGGGGCATTACTTATTGCTCACCTCTCG
>NC_136511.1:3142509-3357509 GCF_053919585.1 Euprymna scolopes
GAGCCAGTGAAAGGAGCAAATGTATGGAGAAGTGGTGATAAAGTTCGAACTTTGACTTCTGTAGAAAAAGAAGTACTTCAGAAGTTAAGTGAGGTTCTTCTTAGAGACGATATCATAGAGATTCCAAGTATGAAGAGTAGTGATAGGCGGAAGGTGAAAAACGAGGTAAAAATAATTCAAGGAGTAATTCACAACATCATAAGAAAGAACATATCGATTACGGAACTTAAGCTTCTATATGCAGTGTCATACGTTATTGCGAATCGTCTTGGCTTATTACCAAAGAAAAAGGCAAGGCTACTGGCAGAGGCGGCTTGAGGAAAGTATTAAACGGTGGCGGAAAGACATTGGTAGAATTGAAGAAATGAGAAAAGGAGTTAAACTAGGACAGAAAGCTAAGGACGAGCTTGAAAGGAGGTATAGATTGCTGGAAAAGGGAACGATGAACGTTCTAACAATGTTGAAAGAAAAGGTCCACACTGGTGGTATGAAAATTAGGAACTTTGTTGGAAAAAGTATTGCATTTCGGCAGAAAAACCTTCTCCGGAACAATCAGTCTCAGCTGTATAAAGAATTAAATGGTAGTAAACAGGCGGGAAATAACAACACTCCAAATGCAAAAACTGCAAGGAAGTTCTGGAGTGGGATTTGGCCCGTCGAAGGGCTATATAATGAGAAGGCTAGCTGGTTGGGAGAGGTCAGAGAAAGGCTATCAGAAATGCAGCAGATGAAGAACGTTGAGATAACCATCGATGACGTTAAAGCTGGCATACGAAGGATGACAAACTGGAAGGCACTTGGTTCAGATGGAGTGATGGGATTTTGGTTTAAACAGTTCCCATGCCTTTATCCACCTATAGCTGCTGCTCTGCAAAGGGTTGGAGAGTTGGCTTGTGAAGGGAAGAACAACGCTGATTAGGAAAGATCCTGCAAAAGGAGCAGATGCCATTAGTTATAGACTAATTACATGTCTGCCATTGATGTGGAAACTGTTGACTGGTATATTTGCGGAGAAAATTTATGAACATCAAGAGAGTAATGGTGTTTTTCCTGACGAACAAAAGGGGTGCCGGAAAGGCTCGAGAGGTACTAAAGAGCAACTACTAATTGATAAAGCAATAATGCAGGATGCTAAGAAGAAGAGGAGAAGTCTGAACGTAGCATGAATCGATTACAGAAAGGCTTATGACATGGTTCCTCATTCATGGATACGTGAAACACTATTGATGATGAAGTTTGCTGAGAATGTGGTAGGGCTTTTGGAGACAAGTATGGATCAATAGAAAACGGTGCTGACAGCAAACAGAGAGGAGATGGGGCAGGTTGGCATTAAACGTGGGCTATTTCATGGACATTCGTTATCGCCACTTCTTTTTGTAATGATAATGATGCCACTGAGCATCCTCTTGAAGAGAGAAAAACTGGGGTATAACTTTGGATCTGGTGACAGACGCCTCAACCATCTACTGCTTATGGATGATTTCAAAATATTCGGTAGAAATGAAAGGAAATAGAGAGACTGGTAGAACTTGTGGGGACATACTCAGAAGACATTGGAGTTTGGTATTAGTAAATGTGCGGTGCTGGTGATGAAAAGAGGAGTAAAGGTTCATTCGAATGGAATAGTGCTGCCAAATGGAGAAATCATGAAAGAAATAGAATATACAGGATATAACTATTTGGGAGTGCTAGAGGGTGTAGGCATCATGGACAGAGAAATGAAAGAAAAAGTCAGGAAGGAGTATCTTAGAAGAGTGAAACTAATTGCAAAGTCGAAACTGTATGGAGGAAATCTAATGAAAACAGTAAATGCATGTGCAGTCAGTGTTTTGAGATACAGTGCGGGAATGTTAGAATGGTCTGACAAGGATTTGCATGCCATAGATATCAAAACAAGAAAGGTTTTAGCAATGTTTAGTATATTTCACATTCGAAGTAGCGTAGCAAGGCTGTATCAAAAGAGGAAAGATGGTGGGAGAGGATTGAAAAGTGTAAAAGATTGTGTTAGAATAGAGGAGATGTCGTTGAAGGAGCACATGGTTAGAAGTAGGGAGTGGATGATTAAGGTTGTGGTCAATGAAGTGGAGGTATGTGAGACCAAGGCTGATTATGTGAAACGTATGGATAGAGAAAGGACAGAGGAACTGGCTAGGAAGAAAATGCATGGAAGGTTCTTCCAGGATATAGCAGAAGTGGCTGATGAAAGATCATGGCAATGGATTAGAGCTGGGTATCTGGCTAAGAGCACTGAAGCTTTTATTTGTGCAGCACAAGAGCAGGCATTAGGAACATGATTGTTCAAAAAAGTGGTTCTAGGAGAGGAAATTGCTGCAGAATGCCGGATTTGTGGTAAAACCTCAGAGTCAATTGCCCACCTTGCAACAGGATGTAGTGGATTGGCCCAGAGAGAGTACCACAAAAGACACGATCGCATGGGACTCCAGATATATTGGGAAGTGTGTAAGATGGTTGGGGTGAAGTGTGCTGGAAAATGGTTTGAGGAGGTGCCTTATGAAGTGAGAACAAATGAGGATGGCAAGGTAGAGGTATGGTGGGACAAAAGTGTCATAACAACCAAGCAATTGGAACATAATCGTCCGGATTTGGTCGTCATTGACAAGGTCCAAAAAAACTGGCAAATTGTAGACTTCTCAGTACCCTGGAATGTGAGAGAGAAGGAGAATGAGAAGTGGAGCAATTATGCTCCATTGGCCTTGGAAATAAGGCATATACACGGGGGTAAAACACAAATAATCCCGGTCGTAGTTGATACACTAGGAATAGTATCAAGTCGTCTGGAAGGACATTTGAAAAAAACTACAAATCCCCGATGTTTAAGGCGGCCTTCAAACCTCTGCAATTATAGGTACCACCAACATCCTTTGGAAAACCCTTCATCTTTGAAGCTCCTGGTTTGAAGCTGGTATTAAGGGAAATCCTCTGGAAATGAATCCCATCCCTTCCCAGAGAGACGTTCATAAGCGAAATCAGAATTATTATTATTAATAGTATTAATATTATTACTATTAATATTAGTATTGTTATTAATATTATTATTAATATTATGATTATTATTATTATTAATATTATTATTATTAATATTATTATTATTACTATTATTATTATTACTATTATTAATAATAATAATTATAATAATATAACTTATATTATTATAATTATTATAACCATCACCATTGCTATTATTAATTTACTGTATTTATTTACTATTATTTATGTTTAAGCCATTATAACTATGAAAAATAATATTATTTTTTTTACTGTCCAACACATTTTCAGTTTCTAAATATTTATTATACATATTGAAATCAATTTGCGTCTTATTTATTTATTGCAGGTTTAAATGAACGCTAGTGCGTTACAAATTTGAAATAGAATAAAAAATAAAATGATACAATATTCTTCTTACCCAAACGGTAAAAATAATTCACGTCAACTCTTTCGGACATTGTTACAAGGAATGAATACAGTCCAACATACAAATATTCGTTTTTTTTTCAACGTCTTTCATTTTTATTTTGCTATTTTTTATGTGATCAAGAGCGGAGGACCGTTTGAAATATAAAAAATAAAATATCAAACATAAAAGAGCAACACCGTTTTTATGTTTCATAAAGACTCATAACCTTGATATATATATATATATATATATATATATATATATATATATATATATATATATACACTAGTAAAAGTACCCGTCGTTGACTGGGTTCAAAAACAGCCTACAGAAAATGGACTCTGACTTATGAAAGTATGAAAGATTATGAAAAGGAAGGGTTGTAAAGAGGTAGCTTCGAATTTAGGGGTATCAAAACCAAAGCAAAATATGATGAAAGTAAAAATAAAATAGATAAACCCCATAAATTCATACCTGTTCACACTGAAACACTTATCACAATATTCTGTGGATCTATATCAAAAAACCTTGTTAAACTTTGTGACATATTTCCATTCTATGGAGGTCAGGCGCGAACGAACACCCCATGATTTTATTATACCATATTTCTTCAAACTGAAAACTATCAAAGTATGCTTACGCAGATAATATGAAAAGTCTTTATTAAATCTGTGTCTAATTCTATTCTATAGGGGTCAGGCGCGAACGCAGACCCCACAATTTTATCATACCATCCCTATTTAAGTTAAAACATACTTATCAAAGTATTCTTATGTACATCTATATTAAAAACACTTGTAAACGTTTTTTTTATTTTTAAATTTTTTATTTCCATACTTTGTGCTCCAGGCGCGTGCGCAGACTCCACAATTTTAATGAATCATCATTATGCCAGATCAAACATACCCATTCCTGTGTGTCGATACATCTTCTATCATTATATGTGATAAGTTTTCTATAATAGTCAACCATATAGGAGCCTATTCGTGACCAGACACACACACAGACGTCCAGCTTTATGTTATAGATATTACCGTGATGTAGCATTTGTTTAATTTCTTAAAGGTGTTTCATACTTTGTTATTGAATATTTTTTACGTTGATGTTTAGTTATTTACAGTGGCTTTATGCCTTGCCTAGTGTTTATTTTATGAGATTAATATATCATTCAAACTCGGTAGTGTTTGAATATATGGTTAAGTGGCAGTTTTAGTCATTTAGAACTATTTTTAAGCTTCACCTCTCACTCATGTTTCAACCAAATTTCAAACAATTATTACAGTTTATAAATCAATTCATCATGTATATTGTGAAAAACATGTTCAATTTTCGTTCAATAAAACAAAAGTTATGATGAATTTTCTGTTGTTCAAAACCGTCAAAACATGTAAAGAGGTAGGCGACGCTTTTTATGGCTGGGTTCCATAGAAACCACGTCGCTTCATCGACTACTATTGCTATTAATTCGAACAGAGAAGTAACAAGTTAAACAGAAAGAATGAAAGCATGGAAGGAAGATACTTTGGTGAATTTTCTTGAAAGCAGACGAGTGCCGTACATTGTTATTAGATCTGTGTTTATGGCGGCTAAAAAAAAAAATAAGACCGAAATTAAATAAAAAAACACGTGAATTTAATACGCCTGGGGAAATCATGGACTACAATAGAAAAATGCGAGCATGAAAAGTTATATGGTTTAGCTTAAACATGGAAAAGTAAAGGATTAGTTGTTAAAACTGAAAAGAAAAGGACTAGGTATTCTAGTAAGAAATATAATACATTCATAACTCAAAATATTGCAGCATTAGGTGTATAAGAATTGTTGGGGAATTTTTGACACCCCTAACACAAAACTGCGAATACAATATGAAAAAGCTCGTAATTTCTCTTTTTAAAGTCGGCTGTTTATTTTTTTATGGAATATACTTCCAAAATAAACTATTAAAGTTGTTTAAAAATAATAGAAATATTATTTTTTAATTTAAAAAACAGTGTTTACAAAGTGCCTGCGCGCATTCATGCTTCCATTTTTTTTACGTAACGAAATCAATTGAATTTTACCAGTAAACTTTTCTTTACGTAATAAAATCAATTGAATTTTACCAGTTATTTTTTTTTTACGTATCGAAATCAATTGAATTTTACCAGTTAATTTTTCACGTAACGAAATCACTTGAATTTTACCAGTTAATATTTTTTAACTTAATGAAATCAATTGAATTTTACCAGTTAATTTTTTTTTTCAATTTTTAAACTTTAAAAATCTATCAAAAATTTTCCATTGGTTCAATTTTGAAAATATTTTCAGCTTCAACGTGAAATTTTATGCACTTCCCAATAAACTAAATATAATATTCTAGACAAGCTTTTTTTTTAATTCACCCCCCCATATTTTGAAATGTCTACCAAAATGAAAATAATTCATTTTCTCACCTCAAATTCACAAATTGAAGATAAAAGATCAATAAATAAAATAAGTGAATTTAAAACAAAAAAGAACAGTTATTTGCAAATTTACCTGTAATGTTCAAAGTGTAAAACCTTTTTTTAAAACCACGTTGAATTTTTTTAAATGAAACCTTATAATTTTGCTATATTGTTCAGAAAATTTCGTAGAATTACGACGATTTTTTCTATTTCATTCAATGTTTTTCTTTTAGATATCTAAAAAAATAACTCTATAAAGAAGAAATAAAATATAGTTAATCAAAAACTCATATATTACTACAAGAAAATAAAAAATATAAAAAATTCGGTCGACTATTTTTTTTTTTATTGACAAAATCTGATAAGTGAAATTGGATTATTGTTCACCCACGGTGGCCCATATTTACTAACTCACGCAATAGAAAGAGACATCAATTCTGGCGCTTAAAGCCACCGGAGATTTCAACTCGAAGCAAAAGCAGACATTTTTCTCCCTTTATTTCAACTGTGAAAAACATCTGATGGCGTGTTTTTTATCTTTGCTTAAAAAAGAATTTTATTTAAAAAGGACATGGAATATAAAATATAAATATGGATAAATTCTTAACAATGAAGAATGGAAGTACCCATTGATTAGTAGTTTTTATAGGTAAGTGATTTTTTTTGAATGTATATTTACATATATTTTATCGAAGTAAGTTAAAATTCGTTGATTTTCTTTAAATCTTTTCTTTTTTTAAAGAAAATCGATTTTAAGAAACAAATATAGCATAATTTGCTATTAAACCTGTTATTTTTTTTTAATTTGGGCTTTGCGCCATTAATTAAAAAAAAGAGTTTGAATTACATTTTTCAAGTAGTTATAAGCTTCGAAAGATAGGAGGTCGAATTATTCAATTTTTTATTACCCATTTTTGATGGCGTTTTCTGGCACTGATATTGCAGCATGAAGATTTTTTACAATTCAATTTATAACATTATATAATCAATTCTGTATGCTGCAATATTTTGAGTTGGAAATTCATTTTTTTTTTGTAGCTTTAACAACTAGTCCTTTACTTTTCCATGTTTAACAATATTACCTTTAATGCTCGAATTTCTCTCTCTCCTTCTCTCTCTCTATATATATATGTGTGTATGTATATATATGGATGTGTATATATATATAAGTATACACACACATATATATATGTACATATATATATATATATATATATATATATATATATATATATATATATATATATAATCGAGCCAGAGATGTCTCGTGGTGCGGGGTTCGAATCGTTCGGCTGGTGTTAATCGTGACACCCTACACTGAAGAATCCCGACAGGATGAAACACTAGTGTCTGTAGGTATTTAATTATTATAGCAAAAAAATAATTATGAAAACCCCTTTAAGAAATGCATTTCTTATCGTTGAGCACTTTACGTTGAATTAAAGTCGGTTAATTTGGCTCTTATGCATAGATCATCGTATAACGATTAGATCACTCTCTGACTGACGTAAATGAACATTTAAAAAATTAAAATGTTTAAATTCAACGCTATTTCGCGCGGTTAATGGTAGCCGAATGGATACGGTCTCCGCTAATCGAGCCAAAGGTGGCTCGTGTTGCGGGGGTCGAATCGTTCGGCTGGTATTAATCGAGACACCCTGCACTGAAGAATCTCGAAAGGATGAAACACTAGTGTCTGTAGGTATTTAATTATTATAGCAATATATATATATATATATATATATATATATATATATATATATATATAACACGTATATTTTATGAAGTATTTTATTTTACTAGTTTCTGAATGCCGCTTTAAAGAGGATGGGGATGCGACAGAGTTGGAAAGGAACAGAAGTGTGATAAATTGAGGAACAGAAAGACAGAAAAAGAAAGGCAGATAACGACATAGAAAGAAAGAGTAGGGGGTAGCTGAGAGAAACGGAACTTATAGTGAGCTGGTAGAGGACTCCCCCCCCTCACCACCAACACCGACGCCCTCTACTCAAAGGCTCAGCCTTAACAGACCGATCCCCACGCATGGAGTCAGCTGTCCGTCTGCCTGTGACGACAATGTCTTCTTGGATGTTTATAAACATGGTGTTTGTCGTAAACCATTCGCTTGGCAGCCGGAGACAACAAACCAAAAAAACGTAGGCCCGCCCGGCTTTGCCGCTACGGTAAATATCTTGAGGCGAACAGACAGGTTGGTGAAAGCTGAAGGTACGGAAAAGTTTTATAGACACTGATAAGTTCAATCAACGACGAGGCTCGGGAAGCGATAAAGAATGTAACGATGCCCTAAATATGAGAGAGAGAGAGAGAGAGAGAGAGAGAGAGAGAGAGAGAGAGAGAGAGTGGGGGGGGAAGGAGAGGGCATTCGGAAAATAGAAAGCGAGAGAGAGAAATAGGGAGTGAGAAAACGAAAGGGCACATGATAGAGAAAGAGACAGAGATAGCACATGGAAGAGAGAGAGAGAGAGAAAGAGAGAGAGAGAGAAAGAGAGAGAGAGAGCTCATGGAAGAGAGAGACGGAGAGAAACAGAGCAAACACGTCGCTTCAGCGACTACTGCTGCTACTAATTGATAGGGAATGAGAATATGAGAGAGCACATGGAAGAGAGAGAGAGAGAGAAAGAGAGAGAGAAAGAGAGAGAGAGAAAGCACATGGAAGAGAGAGAGAGCATATGGAAGAGAGATAGAAAGTAATAGAGAGAGAGAGAGAGGGGGAGAGAGAGAGTAAAATGGAGAGAGTATAAGGGGTAGGGAGAAGTCGAGAACAAGAGGGAGAAAGAAATCAAGAGAGCACATGTTATTAAAAGGGATCGTGAAAGTAGTGAGTGAGAGTAAGAGAGAGAGAGCGAGTGCGTGAGAGAGAAAAGAGAGAGAGAATAAGAGGATGGAAACGATTGAACAAGAGAAGAAGAGAGAGAGGGGGAACGAGAAAATAAGCGATTTAAAGAGAGACGAAAATCGCGAAACAAAAGAGAAAGAGCGAGAGAGCGCACAGGAGAGCAGGAGGAAGAAAGCAAGAGGAAGCTCTTTATCGTTCATTTTTGTCGAAAATACTTTTGAAATTTTGGTCGGATTTTGAAATGGAATTATTGAAATCCTGAATGTATAACTTAAGGATGTGACGATCCCAATACGTTTCTCGATTCGGACACAATTACCGATTCCGTACGAAATTCCCGATTCCGATACAATTACTGATTCTGATTCCGATTCTTTTATAAATCTCTAAATATTTTACTATAAAGTTGTTATTTTGTCCCGATTACTGTAAAAACGCATCTTAAATGTATTTTCTCAAACTTAAAAACGCATTTGTGGGGGGGGGTGATCTAGAGATTTTAGTCTTACTGGAAGTTTAAATCAATAAATATTTATTATGTTATTATTACTACAAATAATGGAAGACGTCTTATAAAAACAAAGTAAAATAAATTAGATAAATAAAGGAATTGGTTTTGGCATTGGAAAATAGGCTTAAAATTTCCAGATTCCGATACCGATTCCGATACCCAAAAAAGCTCCGATTTTTCCGATTCCCGATTCCGATTCGGTAGAAATCTCTTAATATTTAACTATAGAGTTGTTATTTTTCCCTGATTATTATTATCATTGTTTGTGGCCAATGCTGAGTTTCCTATCTGGTGTATAACATATCAATGCACTGAGGTTTTTGCTCACGGGCAAGTAGTGTTTAAACACACTTGCTCTATCTAAGTTATTGAGCAGTTTTGAATTTACATATACCACTTACGAAATGAAAAGCTGTATTTGTACAAATTTTTGAGGAATGCTCATGATTAAGGAATATTTTCCAAATTACTACATAAATATATGAAAAAGCTGTTCTTAATGTCACCTTCTCTGACAAATTCTGCCAGAATTGACACCCAAAGAATCCATCTTTTTTTTTGTTTTAAATTATATATTACTTTTCTGAAGCAATGCCAAAAAAAATATACCAGTTTTGTGGGTGTGCCTTGTGTAGTTGTTTTTACTTTTAGTTGGACATATACACACACAAAAACTTTCCTTTATATAATAGAAGTAAATGCTTCAATTAATTTCGTTAGAGAACTAACGAAATATTAATATTTGCACAAATATTAGTTTCCTACTTAGTTGTCTCTCTACGAGGGCAGAGTTAGACACAAGGTCAGTTTTTAATGTGAAGCAAACCGAACTGTGAGTTCAGTAGCTCCTATAATAATTGGAATGCTGTGTTTGTGTGCATTTATGCCAAGGAAGATAAATGAGATGAGTGAAGAAATAGGGAGTGAAGGAAGCAAGGGAAAAAGCGCGAGAGAAAGAGAGAGATAAGGGAAGAAAACGCATGAGAAAAGAGAGAAAAAGGTGGAGAGCGCATGAGAGAGTGAGAAAGATAGGGAGTTAGACACTAAAATAGCACAGGAAAAAGAGAGTGAGAGAGAGTAAGAGAGCGACAAAAGGAAGAGGATTATGAGAAAGAGCGAAAGAATGAAAGAGAAACGGAAACGATGAATGTAACACACTTTTCGGTTTACGACATCCGCTTGCGCATGCGCGCATAAAAAAAATGAAAGAAAGCTACACGTTAAATGTGCAGATATTTTCTCAAACGTAAAAAAAAACCCACATTTGTGGGGAGATAGTCTATATATTTTAGCTTTACTGATGGTTTAAAAACAATAAATATTTATTATTAATTATTACTAGCTGCAATGGAAGATTTTGCTTTTAACAAAATCAAAAAAAAAAAAGAAGATAATTAGAAGAATCGTTTTTAGCATCGGAAAATAGACACAATTTTTTTTCGATTCCGATACCGATTCCGATATCCAAAAAGATCCTGTTTTTCCGATTGCCGATTCCAATTAATTAATCGATTCCGATTAATTAATCGATTCCAATTGATCAACCCAACACTGGTTAATAGGCATCTCTTTTTTGTAAATAATAATCTTTCGTTCTTGTTACCTACTTGCACCAATTGGCTTCATGCTTTGTCTGGAGCAAATTCTATGAATAATGGGTAATGAAAAACATGTATATTTCGGATAACATCCCTAACAATAATTGTCAATTAACAATAATTATTTTTATAGTTCATTCTAGACTACCCGTGACCCGTTGGGTCAGTATGTTATATTAGCTATGGAATTCATGTATGAGCGTGACACTTGTGACGTAAAGAAAATAGGTTTCTTTTTGACATAACAGAAACATTTCTATGAAAGTATATTAAAATGAAAAAAAGAATATAGATAGATTTCTATGAGTCGTTCTGTTTATTATAATTGATTATTTTGGAAACAAATTTTTACAGTTACTGAATTATAAGTGGTTGGCCATACTTATAGGTAAATGTGCACTTAACAGATACCATAATACTTATTATAGTTAAATTCAAATTTTGATATATCTGGGTTTTTTTACATCGTTCATTTCTCTATTACGCTTAAGTTATTTTAAACCCCACTCTTCCCATGTTAAATAATAGTTTCGAAATAATAACGTTAATATTTCAGTGCGCAGGTCAAAATCTCCAAAAGAAGCGATTTGTGTTTATTTGTTTACGTTGTTATGGGTTAATGTTTATGCGCGCATGCGCAAGCGGATGTCGTAAACCGAAATGTGTGTTACATACATCGTTACAAGGTCATTTGAGTTTTATAGTTATATAGATTGCTATTAAAACATTTCTCTATCTTTTACTATCCATTTCTCTCTATTTCTCTATTTCTTCTTTCCGTTTCTCTTTCATTCTTTCGCTCTTTCTCATAATCCTCTTCCTTTTGTCGCTCTCTTACTCTCTCACTCTCTTTTTCCTGTGCTATTTTATTGTCTAACTCCCTATCTTTCTCACTCTCTCATGCGCTCTCTACCTATTTCTCTCTTTTCTCGTGCGTTTTCTTCCCTTATCTCTCTCTTTCTCTCGCGCTTTTCCCCTCGCTTCCTTCACTCCCTTTTTCTTCACTCATCTCATTTATCTTCCTTGGCATAAATGCACACAAACACACCATTCCAATTATTATAGGAGCAATTGAACTCATGAAAAAAAAATCTACCTGGCAAATATACACCATGAACCAAGTGCAAGAGAGATTTAAACAATTGCACTTAAAGGTACGGTAAAAATTTAAAAAGATCTCTTGGAATATCTTGGAAAATCTGAGTTTGGGGGTGAATGTTTTGCATCTCGTAGGATGTTCAATCCCCAGCTTGAGCAAGCTGAAAAGAAAATTAAAAAAAAAAGAACTTGACTGCCTACTGGGGGAAAACTTAAATGCATATTGGAGAGAATTTAAATGCATACTGGAGACTATCCTCGAGTGTGTAAGGTTTCTCTGTACAGGTGATTGTCAGGACAATCTGGCATGAGGATATTTATTCTTATAGGTAAATCTTGACTAAATATTCAAAATCACATAGTATTTATCGCCAAAATTATGGATATTCTACCAGACTAGATGAATTCGTAAACTGTAAACTCTATATATCTAATATAGAGATCAAATGTTAGAGCAGGATGATCTTTGTTTCTGACAACTTTCAAATAAGTTGAAACAGAGTGACATACAGACAGCTTTTTAAAAAAATATTTCTTAATGAATGAGTCGCGATAAGGAAGTAACTCCTTGATTAACAAACCGAATTACTTCCATGCAGTTACTACATAAATAGCTGGAAAAGTGATTTTTCCTGGCGAAATCTGCGCCAGCATTGTTCAAAGAATTACAGTAGAAATCCGGGATACGGCTAAAAAATTAGTAACAAAATACAGTATATTATATAATACACATGTACATAATTAAATAACATTATACATAACACCGAACAGCGGGGCAAATACCGTAACCAAGGGTATACTACATCGTTATCTTAAAAACCGTATCCATAGGGTACTGGATCCCGGGTTTTAATCATATATATATATATATATATATATATATATATATATATATATATATATATATATATATATATATATATATATAATTAGTTTTTTTTTTTTTAAAAAGAATTCCAGCAGAGTGCTCAATTAAAAGGAAAATCCAAATTGTAAGAGCGTATTTATATTTTGTGTACAGAAAGTTGTTAGTTGAGACAGATCATTGGTACCGTCGGTTTCAAGCCCGATAATAAGGCCCGTTTAAGGTATCCTTATCAAGCTCTCTTCAGCCAATATTCGTCTATATATATATATATATATATATATATATATATATATATATTATTGGGAATACCTCGGATTAATAATATCTTACATTATTAATATATATATATATATAATATATATATATATATATATATATATATATATATATATATATATATAGTAATCCGCATACAGTACTGTTTCGCTGTTTCACAGCTCATCAGTGTGGCTAGACAGGCAACTGCCTCAAGCCAGGATCGACACCTGACCGCCTGAATGACAATATATATATATATATATATATATATATATATATATATATATATATATAATGTAAGATATTAATCCGAGGTAACCCCAATAAAAAAAAAAACATTGTCGCTGTTTATTTTGTAGTCTTTGATTTTTAGCTGGAAGTATAAACACGCATACACATAGACATTATGGAGATTTGCGAATAAGTTTTGGAGTATATTATCGTGTTCTGTTCTCTATTAAGAGAGAACGGAGCTTTTGTGGGAACTGGTTATTTATTCTTCACTTCAACAATGAATTTTTTGTCTAATTTGTCCTTCGTGGCAAGATTACTCTAGAGATACTAAAAGAGGACATTGGCTTTTTTGCTGTTTTATTAGTGTCGTTAGTCAGATCAGTGATCTTATTGTCGTGTAGGTGAAGTGCATGCGTGTGAATGGTGTTGGGCACAGAAAAAATGAGGCTAACGGAACAGCATGTGGGCTTTTATAAACCAGTCAGCTCTCTTTTCGTGCCAGTGGGTGTCCTATCGATGCTAAAAGGTCAACTTCACACGAAGCCATTGTTGAATAAAAGAAGATGAAAAAACGTACTGTCCACCGGTCATATGAAACACATACTGTCATATTATCCCTCTGATATTCGCCGTCATTTGTTGACCACCCAAGGAACCCATTTCACCCGGCCGATCCGAGCCCGCCATTATTAAATAAAATGTATTCAACCAAAGACGTCATAAGCTATTCGCAACTGCGCTTCTCCAATCCTTTTTTTTTCTTTTTCCTCTCTCTCATTTTTCGTCAAGTTGTTTCTTTTTGAATTTCTCGGATTCTTAGCTGTGATTTAAAAGATTTTAATTTTACCCATAGATTATACACACACACACACACACACACACACACACACACACACAAACACACACACACGCACAAACACACACACACGCACACACACGCATACATACACACACACGCACACAAACGCACAGACACACACACTCAAACGCGCACATACATATATATATATCTCGCTAGATTCAGCAACTCTGATGAGTCGTAGACGACGAAACACGTGTTAGTGGATAATTATATTGAAAAAGATACACATGCTGCTTCACATTTTGGGGTACCAAAATTCGTTAACGGGAAAATCATTCCCAACTCGCATTTAGGTAAAAATGCACTTTCGTATATATAATTGAATTCATCCAGGCAGTATCGCAAAACAAAGGCAAATAACATCCACATAAAAAAAACGCGATATATTCAGTCGCGCAAGATAGCCTAGTGGTAGGCGGCTACTTTTCTTACTATGGGGTCCCGATTTTGAATATCTCTAGATTCCATCACTCTGATGAGTCGTAGAAGATGGAACACGTGTCAGTGGATAATTATATTTTAAAAATAATATCCACACACACACACACACACACACACACACACACACACACACATATATATATATATATATATATATATATATATATATATACAATGTATTGTAAAAATCAAATTATATTATATTTAAACAATACATATGCCGTTCTCCATTTTGAGGCACCAAATTGGCCAAGGGGAAAATTTTTCATAACTTGCATTAAGGCAATATGTATATATATATATATATATATATATATATATATATATATATATAAACAAATGACAGAAGTCTATATTCCAAATTTCATGATGTTGACTATCTTAACAATTTATTGCTTTAATTACATTGACGTTGGCAATTCTTGACAGCAACTGTTTCGCAGCGCAAAACAATTCATTTAATTATTATATAAACCAATGAATCTATTTCGCCCTTAACTAATCAGAAGAAAAAGTAACTATACGTCCACCAAAAAAAACAATACACTGTATTTGGGCATGATTACAGAGTCCGAAAATTGGAAGAGAAGCTGCAATTACCTTTTATTTTATCTTTATTTTATTTGTTTGTTATATGTTTTGTAAGTACATTATACCTATTTACAATGCCTCCCCACGGGACAGAGTTAGACGCCAGGGTCGTTTTTTAACGTGGAGAAAAGGTACAAACATAAAAATTGTCTCAGTCGTGAAGGATTTCTCCTCCACTGAAAGCGAACGGGAAATGGAAGTGCCGCATCTGAAGAACAGATACTACACTTTGATCTTGCAGTTGTAAGTAGATTGTAGCTTCATACATTAAGGATTAGTATAAAAAAAGGTGAAATATAATTGAAAAAGTTATATTTCCACAGTATTATATGTATATATATATATATATATATATATATATATATATATATGTGTGTGTGTGTGTGTGTGTGTGTGTGTGTGTGTGTGTTAGGGTTGGATCAAATACAATTGTATTTGTATTTCAATTGTATTTAAATACAATTTTAATGTAATTGTATTTGTATTTGTACTTTAACATCACAAGAAAAAGTAATTTGTATTTGTATTATGGAATCCAGGAAAATAGTATTTTGTATTTGTATTTATATTTGAGAGAGAGAGAGAGAGAGAGAGAGAGAGAGAGAGAGAGAGAGAGAGAGAGAGAGAGAGAGAGAGAGAGAAGGAAACTTTCAGAGAGCTCTAATGGTAATAAAATGCAATGCGGACACGATATAGAATGTAATGTAGATGTCAAATTTGGAAGGAAATATTTCTTTTCTTTTTCTTCTATTTTTTTTTTTTTCATATTTTTAGATTTCTTTATTACTTTGAAAAAAAAAGTACTTATATTTGTTTTTGTTTAAATCAGTTATTGTATTTTTATTTGTATTTTGAGATTGAGGAATAAAAGTATTTGTATTTGTATTTTCAGACTTAGGAATAAAAGTATTTGTATTTGTATTTCTGATAACCTAAACGAAAGTATTTGTATTTGTATTTCAATTGTTAAAAGTCAGTATTTGATCCAACCCTAGTTTGTATATATATATATATATATATATATATATATATATATATATATATATATATATATATATATATATACATATATATATATATTGTTAAAATATAATTATATTATATTTAAACAATACATATGCCGCTTCCCATTTTCAGGTGCCAAATTGGCCAAGAGGAAGATTTTTCACAACTCACATTAAGGCAAAAATGTACTATTGTATAAAAGTATCACAAAACAAAAACAAATAACACACACACACACACACACACACACACACACACACATATATATATAATATATATAAGGAATAAATAACAAAAGACTATATTTCAAAGTTCATGATGTAAACCATCTTACAATTTATTACTTTCGGTTGACAATCACAATTCTTGACAATATCTGTTTCGTAGCGCAATATCAATCACTTAATTATTATATCAATCAGTGAAGCCATTTTGCCCTTAGCTCTTACATCTAGGGATGTCAACCATTAATGGGATGGGATTTTGCTGTTTTGCTGCTTGTCGGATTTGTCGAGGGTGTTTACGTCGACGGGGTACAAGTGCTTGCAGTTCTTCAGAGCATTCACAATTACAGTACTTGTAGAACAGGCAAAGGGGTGCAAAATATCGTCGATGGGACAGAGGCTGAAGCTTGGATCACAGTGTGGGACCTATTAGGTTGCGACTCTCTTTCCAACCTTGTCTAGGAGTGAGAGACTAGTGGCAGATGCACCAGCCCAAATATGACAACAATACTCCATACATTGGCGAATGGTGGCCTTATAGAGGTACAGGATACTTTCAGGGGTCAGTAGCTTTCTAGCACAGTAGAGAGAACCTACCTTTTTCGCAGCGGTCCTGGCAATGCTCTCAATGTAATTGTTTCAACTCATGTTTCCTGTGAACGTTAGGCCGAGGAGTTTAAAAGATGTGCTTTCAGATAAAGAATCTTTGGCCATTGTTATTGGTGGTAGAGAAGGTTTCTTGTAGTTATTGAAAGAAACAAGTTTAGTCTTAGCAGCATTGAATGTGAACATCCATTTTTCCCCCATTCCACTACAGATTGGAGGTCATCCTCTGGTGTTTTTGCCATTTCTTTAGATATGTGTTCATTTGTTTTCCTGTCGTGTCTGTTATAGAGCCTGGTGTCATCAGCATATATATCCATCTCACAGACAATTTGGACCCCTGAGGCACTCCCGTGTTTACATCATATTGTTTAGATTTACGACTGTCGAGGACAACCTGGACTTTTCTCTTATCTAAGAAGGATATAATTATGCTAAGTATTCTACCAGTGATACCGTATGATCTGATTTTCCTGAGAAGACCTTCATTCCATACTCTGTCAAAAGCCCTAGATATATCTAGAGCTACCGCTCTACCTTTCCTGCTTTGTCAAAGTAATGGTATATACGTTCTGAGATTACAGTTAGGATGTCTGCTGTGGAACGGGCTTGCCTAAATCTATATTGTTGGTCTGTCAGAAGTTTAGCATATATAAGGTGTTGGACTAGAGCTTGGTTAATTATGGACTCAAATATTTTGGCGAAAAGTACGAGGAGGCTAATGGAGCGGTAATATACTGGGTCAGTTCTTTCGCCAGAATTCTTGAAAACGGGCACTACAGAAGCAGTTTTCCAGCAGGCAGGAAAGCAAGATTCATTAAGGCATTTGTTGTAAAGTTTGGAGAGAACTGAAGCTACTTCGGCGGAGCACTTTTTTAATAGCATAGCCGGGATGAGATCAGGTCCACGTGCTTTTGAAGTGTCAAGATGTTTTATGATAGCATGCACATGAGAAGGGGTGATTTTTAGATCGTTTAGTGTATATAATGATTTGATTTGAGAAGCTTAAGACGACCCCCCCGGTAAGTTTGTGGTATTATGGTGACTGAGAAAATAGCTAAGATTAACGTAAACAAATCAACGGTACAGTGGCGATGCTGACTGTAGACCTTTCCTTCTAACTTTTTTTGATTGGCCGTGTGCCTGATTTGGTTTTGTTAAATTTGTTTGGTGAAATAAAATAAATTAATCAAATTTATTCCAATGAAAGATTTTGTATATGATATATTTTTTTCGATACAATTTTAAGGATTTATTGAGATTGTCGAACTGACTTCCTTATCTTGGTTGTTATAGTCACAACGTTTCGGCCGCTTTGCCCTCAGGTCAATAAATGAAAACACCTCATCTCAAAAATACAGACAATTACCAATTTTAAGCATCTTGGGAATTTTAAGTAGGATGGCTCTTAGAGTAAATGTGGTATTATGGTTATAGATCATTCAAGTTAACACTAAGATACACCTTTTCAGGTAATTGTGGCAAATGATGACCAACGACACCTACTTTTTTCGCACTTTTTAAGGGATTTGTGCCTAATTTGTTATTCATGTACTTTTTAACATATTTTTTCTGCAACTATTTAAATGTGCATTGGGAAGGGGGGCAGAAATGAGGGGGATTAAATAGATACTTTAACATTACTTAACTTTTATTTTAACTTACATCAAATCCGTTGCCAAGGTCGTTAGAAAAATGATGAAATCTTTCTATCGATCCAGTAGATAACCTACCTGCTGATGCAATTCTCTATCTTTATAAAGGCCAGGTACGTCCAATGATGAAGTATTGCTATCACATCTTGGCAGGAGCTGCTAGAAATACTTTATCCTGCCTTGACAGAGTTCAAAATAGATAAGTAAAGGATACCCTTTTCATTTCCTTGTCACCTCTTTCTGGCAGAAGATATATTGCGAACCTGTTTATCGTACTTTTCATGACAAGTGGTCGTCTTAGCTCCAATCTATGTCACCACCTCGCCAAACTTTCACGAGAAACACTCGTCTATCTGAAAACATTACCAATAATCCTCCCACTCTTTACCTGCGTCTAAACCTAAACGTAGATCCCATGAACAAAGTTTCTTTCTTAGAACTGCACGCCTATGGAATTCTTTCGTTTTCCTTCTTTCCAGCTGGCTACACTATGGTTGTCTTCAAGTCCAATGTAAACAAGTTCTTGATGGGTCGTTCCCCTTTAGTAATCCAATTTACCAAATGTCCACTATTAACTATTACTACGAAATTATCCCATTGACTACTGTCCACTCTTTAACCCTTATCCTCGCGTGGCCTCTGGGCCTCGATAAGTGGTAACTCCTATATAAAACAAACCAAAAACCGTTAATTCCAAAATTCTTTTGAAATGTTGTCTTAGAAATGCCGTATCTACTCACTAAGTTTAGTAACGTTGAACCTGGTCAGTACTAGAGGGGTGACCATTTGTTATGACCTGACGAAGTATGTAGGAGTCCCTTGACACCTCCATTCAAGAACCGGGAAAGGGAAAAATAAAAAAAATAAAAAACTAACTTCATCACTCTCTCTGACGGGTATACACATGCGACTGAGGGCCACTTGTGAATTTGATATTTTCTTGACACTCTTTTGGAGTAAGCTGGTTCAACCCATAAAGGTTGAAAGGTAAAAGAAAAAAGAAAATCAAAAGTTTCATAAACCAAATCCCATTATAAATATATTTCAAGTCTATAGGCAATAGGACATTATCAAATGAATAAACTGATTGACCGCTGTTCACTGATTGAAAAACGGGGGGGGGACACAAAAAACACACGCCGTTTTGGTGTTATTAAGAGACAGAAAGAAAAGGGGGAGTTGGTGGGGAGTGTTTTTTATATTGAGAGCCGGGATTTAGCTTCTTCTCTGGTCAGTCGGAGGCACAAGTTCCTCAAATCACATTCCATTAAAGTACAAATAAAACAGTCAATGCGATAGGGATGGGAGCTCGTTTGACATTGTTATACCTATTAGAGTGGAGACCCTGTTTTTGAGCATAAAGAGAGACTAGTGGTTGATGTACTGGCCGGAAGATAAGACTTACATTTATAGTTGGATTTTAGCCGGGAAAATCGGTACAAAAATGTGGAAATTAAAAGAAATGAAATTTGCTAAGTGAAGTTTGAACGCCGGCATTACGAATATGCATGCATAGTGGTATGGCTATTTACTCATGTTTTAATTTTTAGCTTTGCAGCAAGCATGTCTTTATAGATCAGGCATTAACATAACAGGAAAAAGTAAATCGTAAACTAAACGTTTTGGTTTCGATTCTCTGTGGTAGCGCACGCGTCATTTTTTTTTTTTTTTAACTTTTTAAATCGTTACTACATATTGGGTCCAATATAATATAATAACAAATACGAACTCTGCATTAATCAAAACATCATATTTAAGCGTATTTTACGACCGGGCAATGTCGGGAGGGATGCTATTATAAGTATCGATCTTTCTTTCACACTCTTCCCTCCTCTCTCTCTCTCTCTCTCTCTCCTTCCTCCACTTCTCTCTCTCTCTCTTTCTCTCTCTTTCTCTATTTTCTCTTTCTACGTTTTCTTAATTTCTTTCCTCCTCCTTGTTACTTTTTCTCTCTCCCTTTTTGCTAACTTCCCGCCAGAAAATGTATCAAACATTTTTTCCCCATCTCTTCTCTGCTCTAACAACTCTCCCACATATCTCCATACTCAAAATTCAAAAATCTCAAGAAACAGTACAAGATTTAATCCAGAACTCCAACTTCCAATGCAGACCTCCAATCCAGGTCTCCTTTTCTAACAGAAGGGTCTACGTTCAAACCATCCGGAGCTTGAAATCCAATTACAGGATATTAAACTTGATCTATTGTTCCTGTGCGAAACTGGCATTGCACCGACTGTGTTTCCTAGTAAAATATTGTGCCTCCAAGTCCAATGTAAACAAGTTTTTAATAAGCAGCCCCTTACATAATCAAATTCTATCCAATCTACATCATTAACGGTTAACTAAAAAAGCCAAATCAAACTACTACTACTACTACTACCACTACTACTACTACTACTACTACTACTAAAAATAATAATAATAATAATAATAATAATAATATTAATAATAATAATTGTAGCTTCCTTCAGTCTTTGACAGATTATGGATACCCACTTTAAGGGAGTCTGCGCGTAGAATATTTGTGGCAAAAGTTGCACTATCCAACCAGTCAACCACATCTCTCCTGAGTCGGCATTGTTAAATACCAGTGATAAGTGGGGTGTATGTTCAGGACAATTGGAAACAAATGCCTAGATAAGCGGAAAAAATATAGCGCCTAGAATTCCCAAATGGTCACGCATATAGTACGAGCCAAGCTCAACTTTGCTTAACTTCGGTGATCTGAAGAGAATCGGTGTGTCAACATTATTATGCCGTAAATAATAATAATAATAATAATAATAATAATAATAATAATAATAAAAACAATAACATTAATGATAAAATAATAATAACAATAATAATAATAATAATAATAATAACAATAATAATAATAATAATAATAATAATAATAATAACAAAAACAATAATAATAACAGTAACAATAATAATAACAAGCTCAACTTTGCTTAACTTCGGTGATCTGAAGAGAATCGGTGTGTCAACAGTATTATGCCGTAAATAATAATAATAATAATAATAATAATAATAATAATAATAATAATAATAATAATAAAAACAATAATAATAATAATGATAATAATAACAACAATAATAATAACAATAATAATAATAACAAAAACAATAATAATAACAGTAACAATAATAACAGCAACAATAATAATAATTATAATAACAATAATACTAATAATAACAATAACAATGATAATAATAACAACAACAATAATAATAATAACAACAACAATAATAATCGACACAACAATAATAATAATGACAATAATAACAACAATAATGATAAAAATAATAATAATAACAATAACAATAATAATAATAATAATAATAATAACAATAATAATAATAACAACAATAATAACAACAACAATACTACTACTACTTCTACCACCACTACTACTACTACTACTACTACTACTAATAATAATAATAATAACAATAATAATAATAATAATAGTAATAATAATAATAACAATAATAATAATAATAATAATAATAATAATAATAATAAAAGAAATAACATGCAAAATACAACGAACAACAATAATGAAAACAGCTTGAATATTAAGGAAAACCTTTGAATGTGGAGACTAACACACGCGAACAACAAACGCAGACCAGACAAACTGCTACAGGGACAAAACATGAAACACTACATGGAACCAAGAACATTGAAGCTGCATACCTATAAGTTCTCTTACCCACCCCCATCCCAACATCACGACATCACTGTCTTACTCCCCCACCCCCCAAAAAAAGAGTGAGACCGAATTTCAACGAGGAACCAGACCTCCACTCTATAATGTGAAGAGAACTAGGACCTTGGAGAGGCTTATTGCCACTCCAAATCCAAGTAAAGACCAATGACCGCTGCCAACGAGAAACCAATGGCTAGCAGCTGTTGCGATAACGCAAATCTATTTGCAAATTTTACCGAAAGAGGTGTTGAGTACTGGAAAATTTGGGGAGACTTGTCACTCAGGTGAAAGCTCCTTGTGAGTCAATAATAATAATAATAATAATAATAATAATAATAATAATAATAATAATAATAATAATAAGAAGAAGAAGAAGAAGAAGAAGAAGAAGAAGAATATGTTCCCGTATAAAAGATAATCAGGATTATAGATTTTTTATTGCTTTTTCACCACAAATAATTCATAGTGTTACTTGGCGGCTATTGTCTAAGACAAAATTCGCAGGGATACTGTGTAGGGATTTGAGCAGCAAGATGCCTGTTCACCTTACATTTGAACTTTCGTATGACAGTACAGTGGTGGAAACATGGACCTGGGGGAAGAAATTTGCTACTAAATAACCCGAAAAAGGGTTGATATGCCGTAAAACAAAATAACTAAACAAAAGAAAACCAAATCAAACACCATGAATAAATATTTGAAAATATAAAGAACTTGAAGCATAATTTTATTTATTTATTTATTTTTTCAATTACTGGTTCGGCATTAAATAATCCGAAAAGGGGTTGATATGCCGGGGAAACCAAACTAATCCCTCTTATTGCACTTCTTATTCTTTTATATCCACTTTCCTTCTTCTTTCTCGTCTTTTCTTTTCTTCGCTTCCCGCCGTCCGAACACTTTTCGTCGGCCATCTTTCTTTTTATTTCTTGTGTTCTTTTCTTATCTTGACGAAAGTACAACTTCGACCGGAAACACATATCATCAAATGGGTTTGGAGCTTCAATGATAAAAAAAAAAGCCAACAAAACAATTACGACTCCTGAAGAGTTCGGGTCGGCGTGCAGATAACGATCAAAGGGTTTTTTTGTCCGGGCAAAGGAGGACGTATGAAGACCAGGATTAAAACCCCCGGTCATTCGCCTCGAAATATCTACCCGTTCGACCTTACAAACATACGCACATATACACATATCAACCCACTCACATATACATTTGTGAATATAGGTTTGAGCGTGTAAATTTCCAGGTTTTTAGTCGCGTGCAAGCGACTTTATAAGTCACTCCGTCGGTCCGTCGGTCGGTCGGTCGGTCGGTCTGTCGGTCTGTCCGTAACATTTTTGTGCTTGGCCTTTTTGGTTAAGATCAAAGGTCTGTTGTTAATAGATGATGTTCTTAGCTTTTTAATATTGTACCATTTTATTGTTATATTTTTTGTTTTTACAGGTCAATAAAAAATGTTTTATAAATTCGAAGTTAAGTAGGACGTCCCCCAGTATGAAAGGGTGAATGCGGTATTATGGTGAAAGAAGATACTAGCTGGGAGAAACTTTTGATTTTGTTTAGTTCTGGAGTGACAAGGATGACCAACGACCCCGACAATACCCCCTTTTGAGTTGCCCATGTGCCTAAGTTTTTTTGTTCATTGTTGATTTTCACTGTATTTTTAACATGAATAAAGGATTTAATATCTCAAAGTGTAGTATCTGTTCCGGCAGATACTGCAAGCAAAGACCATATGGGTCCTTCCACAAGTTGTTTGAACACTAAAACAAGTGTATTGCAGCTGGATAAGATTACTTCAGAGGGATTTAGAGTTTCATGTGTGTATCATCAATAAAAGTGCCTATACGAAAAAGTCTGGAAACTTATAAAATGCATCTGGTATATAAGTGTTTCAGTCTGAACAGGTAAAAAAGAGTTTACCAGTCATAGAAGGGGCGTTCTTAATTATCGTTTTTCATTTCATGCGCATTTTGTTTTGTTTTTACTTAAACATATCACTATGAGTAATTCATAGCATTTTCATTCGTATGCTTTTTGCAGCATTACAAATGAAGCGAAAAAGACTATATTTATACAACAGAAATACAACCATCTTCTACCATGATAATGCTCGTCCTTGCACATCAATACTGTCCAAAACTCAATGGGAATTTCATTGGTCTTAGGTTAACATCATGAAAACCTGACCGAACATGAGTTAGACTCATATTTCACATCGAAACCTAAAGAATTTTATAAGCGACGGAATTACAGATGCAATCAGTTATAGAGAGCAATCATCTTGATATATATATATATATATATATATATATATATATATATATATATATATATATATACAATTGTTTTTTTTTTGTAACAAAATCTCCGTAAAATAAATTAAAAAAAAAACAACAGTGTTCCGATGAATAAATATTTATAAATTGTTTAAAAAAAGAAATCAAGCAGTCTAAAATACGGGAAATCTGATAGAAACCCGGACGGAACAATGTATGGAGAGCAAAGTTCCTTATCTATATGCTCTAATATGATAGCGCATGTGCTATTTTGTCTGTCACTCTAACATCCGGGTCGTTTAATTGTTATGTACTTCCATGTCTTGTCATAATTAATTTTACCAAGAATTCTTTATAAGTTTGGGTTTCGGTTTCGACTATAGCTGATAGCACTTAAATCTGCCTATCTATATATCTATAAAAGTGAACGCGTCTGTGTGTCTATGTAGCTGTCTGTCTGTGTGTCTGTCTGTGTACATTTCCCTATGCAATCACTCAATCAATTTTAAGTCTACAGACTCAAAATTTGATATACAGGGTACTGAGATTTGGGAAAATCGATATGATCGGTTTTCGGCCAGAAATTCAACGATTTGACCTTTGAGAACTCCTCCGAAAATTTTTAGTCTAAACAGTTGAAATTTTAAATATAGGTTCCTTAGACATGGATCTAACTTAATAACTTTATTTGAGCCCAAAACAATAAATGTTATGGGGGCATAATAGGAGTCAAAGTTAAAAAAAATGACCGTTTTTTTTTTTGTTTTTTTTTTTGCTCAGCATACACCTCCAAACACCCAGGCAACGCCGGGCTTAAATGCTAGTCATCTATGTTTTTATAAATAATTTTAACAAGAATTTTTTCATAAGTTTTTAGTTTAGGTTTCGATTATGGCTGAAGAAACTCAATTTTTATATATATATATATATATATACATATATATATATATATATATATATGCATACTAAAGAAGAAAAAAAACATGCATACCAAAGAAGTAAAAAAAGGCATACCAAAGAAGCAAAAAAAAACATGCATACCAAAGAAGCAAAAAAACATGCATACCAAAGAAGTAAAAAAAAAAACATGCATACCAAAGAAGCAAAAAAACATGCCTACAAAGAAGTAAAAAAAATATGCATACCAAAGAAGAAAAAAAACATGCATACCAAAGAAGTAAAAGAAAACACGCATACCAAAGAAGCAAAAAAACATGCATACAAAACAAGCAAAAAACATGCATACCAAAGAAGTAAAAAAACATGCATACAAAAGAAGCAAAAAACATGCATACCAAAGAAGCAAAAAAAACATGCATACCAAAGAAGTAAAAAAACATGCATACCAAAGAAGTAAAAAAACATGCATACAAAAGAAGCAAAAAACATGCATACCAAAGAAGCAAAAAAACATGCATACCAAAGAAGCAAAATAAAACATGCATACCAAAGAAGTAAAAAAACATGCATACAAAAGAAGTAAAAAAACATGCATACAAAAGAAGCAAAAAACATGCATACCAAAGAAGCAAAAAAAATGCATACCAAAGAAGCAGAAAAACATGCATACCAAAGAAGTAAAAAAAAACATGCATACCAAAGAAGTAAAAAAACATGCATACAAAAGTAGCAAAAAACATGCATACCAAAGAAGCAAAAAAACATGCATACCAAAGAAGCAAAAAAATGCATACCAAAGAAGCAGAAAAACATGCATACCAAAGAAGAAAAAACACATGACTACAAAAGAAGCAAAAAAACATACATTCCAAAGAAGCAAAAAAAACATGCATACCAAAGAAGTAAAAAAAAACATGCATACCAAAGAAGAAAAAAAAACATGCATACAAAGGAAGCAAAATAAAAATACCAAAGAAGCAAAACAAATGCATACCAAAGAAGAAAAAAAAAACACGCATACCAAAGAAGTAAAAAAAATGCATACCAAAGAAGCAAAAAAACATGCATACCAAAGAAGAAAAAAAATGCATACCAAGGAAGAAAAAAATATGCATACCAAAGAAGTAAAAAAAAACATGCATACCAAACAAGTAAAAAAAAACATGCATACTAAAGAAGAAAAAAAACATGCATACCAAAGAAGTAAAAAAAAATATGCATACTAAAGAAGCAAAAAACATGCATACCAAGGAAATAAAAAAAATGCTACCAAAGAAGCAAAAAAACATGCATACCAAAGAAGTAAAACAAAACATGCATACCAAAGAAGAAAAAAAAACATGCATACCAAAGAAGTAAAAAATAAATATGCATTACTAAAGAAGAAAAATAACATGCATACCAAAGAAGCAAAAAAAATGCATACAAAGAAGTAAAAAAAATGCATACAAAGAAGTAAAAAAAATGCATACCAAAGAAGCAAAAAAAATGCATACAAAGAAGTAAAAAAAAATATGCATACAAAGAAGTAAAACAAAACAGCATACCAAAGAAGTAAAAAAAAATGCATACAAAGAAGTAAAAAAAAATGCATACAAAGAAGTAAAAAAAATGCATACAAAGAAGTAAAAAAAATGCATACAAAGAAGTAAAAAAAAGCATACAAAGAAGTAAAAAAAAATGCATACAAAGAAGTAAAACAAAACTGCATACCAAAGAAGAAAAAAAAATGCATACCAAAGAAGAAGAAAAAACATGCATACCAAAGAAGCAAAAAAAAACATGCATACCAAAGAAGCAAAAAAAACATGCATACCAAAGAAGCAAAAAAAAAACATGCATACCAAAGAAGTAAAAAAAACATGCATACTAAAGAAGCAAAAAAAAAACATGCATACCAAAAAAGCAAAAAAAACATGCATACCAAAGAATGGAAAAAAACATGCATACCAAAGAAGAAAAAAAACATGCATACCAAAGAAGCAAAAAAACATGCATACCAAAGAAGCAAAAAAACATGCATACAAAAGAAGCAAAAAAACATGCATACCAAAGAAGCAAAAGAACATGCATACCAAAGAAGCAAAAAAAACATGCATACCAAAGAAGGAAAAAAACATGCATACCAAAGTAGCAAAAAAACATGTATACCAAAGAAGCAAAAAAACATGCATACCAAAGAAGCAAAAAAACATGCATACCAAAGAAGTAAAAAAACATGCATACAAAAGAAGTAAAAAAAAAACATGCATTCCAAAGAAGCAAAAAAACATGCATACCAAAGAAGCAAAAATAACATGCATACCAAAGAAGTAAAAAAAATGCATACCAAAGAAGCAAAAAAAAAATATGCATACCAAAGAAGCAAAAATACATGCATACCAAAGAAGTAAAAAAAAAATGCATAACAAAGAAGCAAAAAAAACATGCATACCAAAGAAGCAAAAAAAACATGCATACCAAAGATGAAGAAAAAAAATGCATACCAAAGAAGTAAAAAAAATGCATACCAAAGCAGCAAAAAAAACATGCATACCAAAGAAGCAAAAAAAACTGCTTACCAAAGAAGTAAAAAAAAAATGCATACCAAAGAAGCAAAAAAACATGCATACCAAAGCAGGAAAAAATATGCATACCAAAGAAGCAAAAAAACATGCATACCAAACAAGTAAAAAAAAATGCATACTAAAGAAGCGAAAAAACATGCATATCAAAGAAGTAAAAAAAACATGCATACCAAAGAAGCAAAAATACATGCATACCAAAGAAGAAAAAAAACATGCATATCAAAGAAGTAAAAAAAAAATGCATACCAAAGAAGAAAAAAAAACATGCATACAAAGAAGTAAAAAAAACATGCATACCAAAGAAGCAAAAAAAACATGCATACCAAAGAAGCAAAAAAAAACATGCATACCAAAGAAGTAAAAAAAATGCATACTAAAGAAGCAAAAAACATGCATATCAAAGAAGTAAAAAAAAATGCATACCAAAGAAGCAAAAAAACATGCATACAAAGAAGTAAAAAAAAATATGCATACAAAAGAAGAATAAAAAACAGGCACACCAAAGAAGCAAAAAAACATGCATACCAAAGAAGCAAAAAAAAACATGCATTCCAAAGAAGCAAAAAAAAAAACATGCATACCAAAGAAGTAAAAAAACATGCATACCAAAGAAGCAAAAAAAAGGCATACCAAAGAAGCAAAAAAAACATGCATACCAAAGAAGCAAAAAATATGCATACCAAAGAAGCAGAAAAAAATGCATACCAAAGAAGAAAAAACACATGCATACCAAAGAAGCTATAAAAAAAACATGTATTCCAAAGAAGCAAAAAAAACATGCATACCAAAGAAGTCAAAAAACATGCATGCAAAAGAACCAAAAAAAAACATGCATACCAAGGAAGCAAAAAAAAACATGCATACCAAAGAGGCAAAAAAACATGCATACCAAAGACGCAAAAAAACATGCATACCAAACAAGAAAAAAAATATGCATAATAAAGAAGTAAAAAAAACATGCATACCAAAGAAGCAAAAAAAAATGTATACCAAATAAGAAAAAAAACATGCATATCAAAGCAGACAAAAAAAAAACATGCATACCAAAGAAGTAAAAAAAACATGCATACTAAAGAAGAAAAAAAAACATGCATACCAAAGAAGAACAAAAATATGCATACTAAAGAAGAAAAAAAACATGCATACCAAATAAGTAAAAAAAAATATGCATACTAAAGAAGAAAAAAAACATGCATACCAAAGAAGTAAAAAAAAAATGCTACCAAAGAAGCAAAAAAACATGCATACCAAAGAAGTAAAAAAAAACATGCATACCAAAGAAGAAAAAAAACATGCATACCAAAGAAGTAAAAAAAACAAGCATACCAAAGAAGTAAACAAACATGCATACCAAAGAAGAAAAAAATATGCATACCAAAGAGGAAAAAAAAACATGCATACCAAAGAAGTAAACAAAAATGCATACCAAAGAAGCAAAAAAACATGCATACCAAAGAAGTAAAAACAAACATGCATACCAAAGAAGTAAAAAAACATGCATACCAAAGAAGTAAAAAAAATATGCATACTGAAGCAGTAAAATAACATTCATACGAAAGACGTAAAACAAAAAATCCACACCAAAGAAGTAAACAAAAAACATGCATACCAAAGAAGAAAAAAATATGCATACCAAAGAAGCAAAAAAACATGCATACCAAAGAAGCAAAAAAATGCATACCAAAGAAGCAGAAAAACATGCATACCAAAGAAGCAAAAACACATGCATACAAAAGAAGCAAAAAAACATACATTCCAAAGAAGCAAAAAAAACATGCATACCAAAGAAGTAAAAAAAAACATGCATACAAAAGAAGCAAAAAAAACATGCATACCAAGGAAGCAAAATAAAAAAACCAAAGAAGCAAAACAAATGTTTACCAAAGAAGCAAAAAAAAACACGCATACCAAAGAAGTAAAAAAAAATGCATACCAAAGAAGCAAAAAAACATGCATACCAAAGAAGAAAAAAAAATGCATACCAAGGAAGAAAAAAAATATGCATACCAAAGAAGTAAAAAAAAACATGCATACCAAACAAGTAAAAAAAAACATGCATACTAAAGAAGAAAAAAAACATGCATACCAAAGAAGTAAAAAAAAATATGCATACTAAAGAAGCAAAAAACATGCATACCAAGGAAGTAAAAAAAATGCTACCAAAGAAGTAAAAAAACATGCATACCAAAGAAGTAAAACAAAACATGCATACCAAAGAAGAAAAAAAACATGCATACCAAAGAAGTAAAAAAAAATATGCATTACTAAAGAAGAAAAAAAACATGCATACCAAAGAAGCAAAAAACATGCATACAAAGAAGTAAAAAAAATGCATACAAAGAAGTAAAAAAAATGCATACCAAAGAAGCAAAAAAAAATGCATACAAAGAAGTAAAAAAAAATGCATACAAAGAAGTAAAACAAAACTGCATACCAAAGAAGTAAAAAAAAATGCATACAAAGAAGTAAAAAAAAATGCATACAAAGAAGTAAAAAAAATGCATACAAAGAAGTAAAAAAAATGCATACAAAGAAGTAAAAAAAATGCATACAAAGAAGTAAAAAAAAATGCATACAAAGAAGTAAAACAAAACTGCATACCAAAGAAGAAAAAAAAATGCATACCAAAGAAGAAGAAAAAACATGCATACCAAAGAAGCAAAAAAAAAACATGCATACCAAAGAAGCAAAAAAAACATGCATACCAAAGAAGCAAAAAAAACATGCATACCAAAGAAGAAAAAAAACATGCATACCAAAGAAGCAAAAAAAAACATGCATACCAAAGAATTAAAAAAAACATGCATACAAAAGAAGCAAAAAAAAACATGCATACCAAAGAAGCAAAAAACACATGCATACCAAAGAAGTAAAAAAAATGCATACCAAAGAAGCAAAAAAAAATATACATACCAAAGAAGCAAAAAAACATGCATACCAAAGAAGCAAAAAAAAACATGCATACCAAAGAAGTAAAAAAAACATGCATACTAAAGAAGCAAAAAAAAACATGCATACCAAAGAAGCAAAAAAAACATGCATACCAAAGAATGGAAAAAAACATGCATACCAAAGAAGCAAAAAAACATGCATACCAAAGAAGCAAAAAAACATGCATACCAAAGAAGCAAAAAAACATGCATACAAAAGAAGCAAAAAAACATGCATACCAAAGAAGCAAAAAATATGCATACCAAAGAAGCAGAAAAAAATGCATACCAAAGAAGAAAAAACACATGCATACCAAAGAAGCTATAAAAAAAACATGTATTCCAAAGAAGCAAAAAAAACATGCATACCAAAGAAGTAAAAAAACATGCATGCAAAAGAACCAAAAAAAAACATGCATACCAAGGAAGCAAAAAAAACATGCATACCAAAGAGGCAAAAAAACATGCATACCAAAGACGCAAAAAAACATGCATACCAAACAAGAAAAAAATATGCATAATAAAGAAGTAAAAAAAACATGCATACATAAGAAGCAAAAAAAATGTATACCAAATAAGAAAAAAAACATGCATATCAAAGCAGACAAAAAAAAACATGCATACCAAAGAAGTAAAAAAAACATGCATACTAAAGAAGAAAAAAAAACATGCATACCAAAGAAGAACAAAAATATGCATACTAAAGAAGAAAAAAAACATGCATACCAAATAAGTAAAAAAAATATGCATACTAAAGAAGAAAAAAAACATGCATACCAAAGAAGTAAAAAAAAAATGCTACCAAAGAAGCAAAAAAACATGCATACCAAAGAAGTAAAAAAAAACATGCATACCAAAGAAGAAAAAAAACATGCATACCAAAGAAGTAAAAAAAACAAGCATACCAAAGAAGTAAACAAACATGCATACCAAAGAAGAAAAAAATTTGCATACCAAAGAGGAAAAAAAACATGCATACCAAAGAAGTAAACAAAAATGCATACCAAAGAAGCAAAAAAACATGCATACCAAAGAAGTAAAAACAAACATGCATACCAAAGAAGTAAAAAAACATGCATACCAAAGAAGAAAATAAATATGCATACCAAAGAAGTAAAAAAAATATGCATACTGAAGCAGTAAAATAACATTCATACGAAAGACGTAAAACAAAAAATCCACACCAAAGAAGTAAACAAAAAACATGCATACCAAAGAAGAAAAAAAATATGCATACCAAAGAAGCAAAAAAACATGCATACCAAAGAAGCAAAAAAATGCATACCAAAGAAGCAGAAAAACATGCATACCAAAGAAGCAAAAACACATGCATACAAAAGAAGCAAAAAAACATACATTCCAAAGAAGCAAAAAAAAACATGCATACCAAAGAAGTAAAAAAAAACATGCATACAAAAGAAGCAAAAAAAACATGCATACCAAGGAAGCAAAATAAAAAAACCAAAGAAGCAAAACAAATGTTTACCAAAGAAGCAAAAAAAAACACGCATACCAAAGAAGTAAAAAAAAATGCATACCAAAGAAGCAAAAAAACATGCATACCAAAGAAGAAAAAAAAATGCATACCAAGGAAGAAAAAAAATATGCATACCAAAGAAGTAAAAAGAAACATGCATACCAAACAAGTAAAAAAAAACATGCATACTAAAGAAGAAAAAAAACATGCATACCAAAGAAGTAAAAAAAAATATGCATACTAAAGAAGCAAAAAACATGCATACCAAGGAAAGAAAAAAAATGCTACCAAAGAAGCAAAAAAACATGCATACCAAAGAAGTAAAACAAAACATGCATACCAAAGAAGAAAAAAAACATGCATACCAAAGAAGTAAAAAAAAAATATGCATTACTAAAGAAGAAAAAAAACATGCATACCAAAGAAGCAAAAAACATGCATACAAAGAAGTAAAAAAAAATGCATACAAAGAAGTAAAAAAAATGCATACCAAAGAAGCAAAAAAAAATGCATACAAAGAAGTAAAAAAAAATGCATACAAAGAAGTAAAACAAAACTGCATACCAAAGAAGTAAAAAAAAATGCATACAAAGAAGTAAAAAAAAATGCATACAAAGAAGTAAAAAAAATGCATACAAAGAAGTAAAAAAAATGCATACAAAGAAGTAAAAAAAAATGCATACAAAGAAGTAAAAAAAAATGCATACAAAGAAGTAAAACAAAACTGCATACCAAAGAAGAAAAAAAAATGCATACCAAAGAAGAAGAAAAAACATGCATACCAAAGAAGCAAAAAAAAAACATGCATACCAAAGAAGCAAAAAAAACATGCATACCAAAGAAGCAAAAAAAACATGCATACCAAAGAAGCAAAAAAACATGCATACCAAAGAAGCAAAAAAAAACATGCATACCAAAGAATTAAAAAAAACATGCATACTAAAGAAGCAAAAAAAAACATGCATACCAAAGAAGCAAAAAAAACATGCATACCAAAGAAGTAAAAAAAATGCATACCAAAGAAGCAAAAAAAAATATACATACCAAAGAAGCAAAAAAACATGCATACCAAAGAAGAAAAAAAAAACATGCATACCAAAGAAGTAAAAAAAACATGCATACTAAAGAAGCAAAAAAAAAACATGCATACCAAAGAAGCAAAAAAAACATGCATACCAAAGAATGGAAAAAAACATGCATACCAAAGAAGCAAAAAAACATGCATACCAAAGAAGCAAAAAAACATGCATACCAAAGAAGCAAAAAAACATGCATACAAAAGAAGCAAAAAAACATGCATACCAAAGAAGCAAAAAAAACATGCATACCAAAGAAGCAAAAAAAACATGCATACCAAAGAAGGAAAAAAACATGCATACCAAAGAAGCAAAAAAACATGCATACCAAAGAAGCAAAAAAACATGCATACCAAAGAAGCAAAAAAACATGCATACCAAAGAAGTAAAAAAACATGCATACTAAAGAAGTAAAAAAACATGCATACCAAAGAAGAAAAAAAAATATGCATACCAAAGAAGTAAAAAAAATATGCATACTGAAGCAGTAAAATAACATTCATACGAAAGACGTAAAACAAAAAATCCATACCAAAGAAGTAAACAAAAAACATGCATACCAAAGAACAAAAAAAATATACATACTAAAGAAGTAAAAAAAATATGCATAGTAAAGAACCAAAAAAACATGCATACCAAAGAAGAAAAAAAACATGCATACCAAAGAAGAAAAAAAAAACATGCATACCAAAGGAGAAAAAAAATATGCATACCAAAGAAGTATAAAAAACATGCATTCCAAAGAAGAAAAAAAAACATGCATACCAAGGAAGCAAAAAAAGATGCATACCAAAGTAAAAAAAAACATGCATACAAAGAAGAAAAAAAATATGAATACTAGTAAGTAAAAAAAAATATGCATACTAAAGAACCAAAAAAAAACATGCATACCAAAGAAGTAAAAAAAAACATGCATACCGAACAAGTAAAAAAAAAATATGCATACCAAAGAAGTAAAAAAAAAATATGCATACCAAAGAAGTAAAAAAATATGCATACTAAAGAAGCAAAAAAACATGCATACCAAAGAAGTAAAAAAAACATGCATACCAAAGAAGCAAAACAAACATGCATACCAAGGAAGCAAAAAACATGCATACCAAAGAAGCAAAAAACATGCATACCAAAGAAGAAAAACAATATGCATACTAAAGAAGTAAATAAAATATGCATACCAAAGAAGTAAAAAAAAATATGCATACTAAAAAAGTAAAAAAAAATATGCATAAAAAGAAGTAAAAAAAATATGCATACTAAAGAACGAAAAAAACATGCATACCAAAGAAGAAACAAAATATGCATACCAAAGAACAAAAAAAAATATGTATACTAATGAACCAAAAAAACATGCATACCAAAGAAGAAAAAAAACATGCATACCAAAGAAGAAAACAAAAATATGCATACCAAAGAAGAAAAAAAAAATATGCATACCAAGGAGGTTTAAAAAAACATGCATACTAAAGAAGTAAAAAAAAACATGCATACTAAAGAAGTAAAAAAAAATATGCATACTAAAGAAGTAAAAAAAAATATGCATACTAAAGAAGAAAAAAACGGGCATACCAAAGAAGTATAAAAAAATATGCATACTAAAGAACCAAAAAAACATGCATACCAAAGAAGTAAAAAAAAAATATGCATACCAAAGAAGTAAAAAAAAATATGCATACCAAAGAAGTAAAAAAAAAACATGCATACCAAAGAAGTAAAAAAAAAATATGCATACTAAAGAAGTAAAAAAAATTCATACCAAAGAAGTAAAAAAAAACATGCATACCAAAGAAGCAAAAAAAAACATGCATACCAAAGAAGCAAAAAAAACATGTATACCAAAGAAGCAAAAAAAAAAGCCTACTAAAGAGGCAAAATAACAAGCAAAAGCAAAAAGCATACATTCAAAAAAGTAAGAAACGTTAATCAGCACATAACTCGTTTGTTCCTTTTTATTCCTCTGAATTCGTCTGACTATTATTTCCAGTATTCTTTATATATATATATATATATATATATATATATATATATATATATATATATATATAATATATATATATATATAAAGAATAATGGAAATTATATATATATAATATATATATATGTGTATATATACATATATATGTATGTATATATGCATACATACATATATATATATGTATATATGTATATATATGTGTATATATATATATATATATTTATATATATATATATATATATATATATATATATATATATATATATATATATATATAGTGGGGAAAATAAGTCTTGGACACATCCCATTATTCTTTATTTAACACATTTTATGCAGCGAATGACACAAAAATTTAACAAGAAATAGTTACTTATTTAACAATAACAAATAACTTTAGAAATTGGAACCTTTTAATGCAAAATTATTATTAAAAGAATTATATAATAAAAACGAGAATAGCCGGAAAAAAAGTATATGACATATTGTTTTAAATTAAATTTTATTATAATTTTTTATAAATATTGCTGGAAATTGTTATTTGCATTTTAATTTGTTGACACTATTATACGTTTTAGAAGTTCCTTGTAGACTATACTCTACGTCGTTGGAAAGTATTGGAACACGTTAGTCACCAGTAAGCCATCACGCGTGAAGGTTCAGAATGAGTAAACGTAAAGAACTCTCTCAAGTCGTCTGTGATAAGATTATTGCCGAGCACAAGAGTGGAATTGGTTATCGGTGTATATATGCTCAATTCAAAATCTCTGTAAGCACCATAGGAAACCTTATTAGGAAGTGGAAGGTGCATGACTCAACCGTGAACTGTCCGCGCACCGGAGCTCCTCGCAAGATGTCGGATTTAGCAGTGAGAAGATTGTACGAAAAGTTCAGCAGTAACCGAGAACTACACGAGGCGAACTTCAGAAATACTTGGAAGAAGCAGGGATAGTAGTAACGAAACTAACGATTAGTAATATACTCCGAGGCAACGGTCTTAAATCGCGAACACCTCGAAAGACACCATTACTAAGAAAAATGTCATGTTAATGCTCGTCTGGAGTTTGCAAGAGACCACTTATTGAAAACAGATGATTACTGGAAGAATGTGATCTGGTCGGATGAGACAAAAAGGAAATGTCATGCTCTGGGGATGCTCGCTTCAAGTGGTACTGGGCCACTTCATATTATAGATGGAAAGAGCAATGCAGCCAAATATCGGGAAATTCTTGAAAATAATCTCTTGCCTGCTTCCAATGCGTTAGGTATGCGACAGGGATGGATCTTTCAACAAGATAATGATCCCAAACATAGTGCTAAGATAACCCCCGATTGGTTCGTACATAACAAAATAGATGTTCTTAAGTGGCCCAGTCAGTCCTCAGACTTAAATCCTATAGAAAATCTATGGAGAGAGCTCAAAATCATGGTCCACAAGCGATCCACGTAATATTCAAGATTTGAAGAATGTATATGTTAAAGACTGGGCCAAAATCTCGCCTGAACGTTGGCAAAAATTAGTTTCGTCGTATAGAAAACGTCTCGAAGCTGTAATATCCAATAAGGGTTTTTCAACTAAATATTAGATAAAATTGTGTTAGTGTGTCCAATACTTTTTTCCGGCTAATCTTGTTTTTATTATATAATTTTTGTTATGCATTAAAAGGTTTCAATTTCTAAAGTTATTTATTATTGTTAAATTAGTAACTATTTCTTGTTAAATTTTCCCGTCATTAGCTGCATGAAAAAGGTGGTAAATAAAGAATAATTGGATGTGTCCAACACTTATTTTCCCCACTGTATATATATATATAATCTACATAGTGCCCACAAAATCTGGTTGCATAATCTACACGATGCCCACAAAGTCTACTGCATAATCTACACGGTGCCCACAAAATCTAGCTGCATAATCTACACGGTGCCCACAAAGTCTGGCTGCATAATCTACACGGTGCCCACAAAGTCTGGCTGCATAATCTACATGGTGCCCACAAAGTCTGGCTGCATAATCTAAACGGTGCCCACAAAGTCTGACTGCATAATCTACACGGTGCCCACAAAATCTGGCTGCATAATCTACATGGTACCCACAAAGTCTGGCTGCATAATCTACACAATGCCCACAAAGTCTGGCTGCATAATCTACACGGTGCCCACAAAGTCTGGTTACATAATCTACACGGTGCCCACAAAATCTGGCTGCATAATCTACACAGTGCCCACAAAATCTGGCTGCATAATCTACACGGTGCCCACAAAATCTGGCTGAATAATCTACACGGTGCCCACAAAGTCTGGCTACATAATCTAAATGGTGCCCACAAAATCTGGCTGCATAATCTACATGGTGCCCAGAATTTCTGGCTCCATAATCTACACGATGCCCACAAAGTCTGGCTGCATAATCTACACGGTGCCCACAAAGTCTGGCTACATAATCTACACAGTGCCCAAAAAATCTGGCTGCATAATCTAAACGGTGCCCAATAAGTCTGACTACATAATCTACACGGTGCCCACAAAGTCTGGCTGCATAATCTACACGGTGCCTACAATGTCTGGCTGCATAATATACACTGTGCCAACAAAGTCTGACTGAATAATCTACACAGTGCCAACAAAGTCTGGCTACATAATCTACACGGTGCCCACAAAATCTGGCTACATAATCTACACGGTGCCCACAAAATCTGGCTACATAATCTACACGGTGCCCACAAAGTCTGGCTACATAATCTACACAGTGTCCAGAAAATCTGGCTGCATAATCTACACGGTACCCAGAAAGTCTGGCTGCATAATCTACACAGTGCCCACAAAATCTGGCTGCATAATCTACACGGTGCCCACAAAGTCTGGCTACATAATCTAAATGGTGCCCACAAAGTCTGGCTGCATAATCTACATGGTGCCCACAAAGTCTGGCTACATAATCTACGCGGTACCCACATAGTATGGCTTCATAATCTACACGGTGCCCACACAGTCTTGCTCCATAATCTACACGGTACCCACAAAGTCTGGCTGCATAATCTACATGGTGCCCACAAAATCTTGCTGCATAATCTACACAGTGCCCACAAAATCTGGCTTCATAATCTACACGGTGCCCACAAAGTCTGGCTGCATAATCTACACGGTGCCCACAAAGTCTGACTCCATAATCTACACGGTGCCCACAAAATCTGGCTACATAATTTACATTGTGCCCACTAAATCTGGCTGCATAATCTACACGGTGCCCACAAAGTCTGGCTGCATAATCTACACGGTGCCCACAAAGTCTGACTCCATAATCTACACGGTGCCCACAAAATCTGGCTACATAATTTACATTGTGCCCACTAAATCTGGCTGCATAATCTACACGGTGCCCACAATGTCTGGCTGCATAATCTACACGGTGCCCACAAAGTCTTGCTACATAATCTATACGGTGCCCACAAAGTCTGGCTACATATTCTACACGGTGCCCACAAAATCTGGCTGCATAATCTACACGGTGCTCACAAAGTCTGACTGCATAATCTACACGGTGCCCACAAAGTCTGGGTACATAATCTACGCACTGCCCAAAATGTCTGGCTGCATAAATTACATGGTGCCCACAAAGTCTAGCTGCATAATCTATACGGTGCCCACAAAATCTTGCTGCATAATCTACACGGTGCCCACAAAGTCTGGCTACATAATCTACACGGTGCCCACAAAATCTGGCTGCATAATCTACATGGTGCCCACAAAATCTGGCTGCATAATCTACACGGTGGCCACAAACTCTTGCTACATAATCTACACGGTGCCCACAAAATCTGGCTGCATAATCTTCACGGTGCCCACAAAGTCTGGCTGCATAATCTACACGGTGCCTACAAAATCTGGCTGCATAATCTACACGGTGCCTACAAAGTCTGGCTCCATAATCTACATGGTGCCCACAAAGTCTGGCTACATAATCTAGACGGTGCCCACAAAGTCTGGCTACATAATCTACACGGTACCCACAAAATCTGGCTACATAATCTACAAGGTGCCCACAAAATCTGGCTACATAATCTACACGGTGCCCACAAAATCTGGCTGCATAATCTACACGGTGCCCACAAAGTCTGGCTACATAATCTACACGGTGCCAACAAAATCTGGAGTCATAATCTACACGGTGGCCACAAAGTGTGGCTACATAATCTACACGGTGCCCACAAAGTCTGGCTGCATAATCTACACGGTGCCTACAAAGTCTGGCTGCATAATCTACACGGTGCCCATAAAGTCTGGTTACATAATCTACACGGTGCCCACAAAATCTGGCTACATAATCTACACGGTGCCCACAAAGTCTGGCTACATAATCTACACGGTGCCCAAAAAGTCTGGGTGCATAATCTACACGGTGCCCACAATGTCTGGGTGCATAATCTACACGGTGCCCACAAAGTCTGGCTGCATAATCTACACTGTGCCAATCAAGTCTGGCTGCATAATTTACACAGTTCCCACAAAATCTGGCTACATAATCTACACGGTGCCCACAAAGTCTGGCTACATAATCTACACGGTGCCCACAATGTCTGGCTGCATAATCTACACGGTGCCCACAAAGTCTGGCTACATAATCTTCATGGTTCCCATAAAGTCTGGCTACATAATCTACACGGTACCCACAAAATCTGGCTGCATAATCTACACGGTGCCCACAAAGTCTGACTGCATAATCTACACGGTGCCCAGAAAGTCTGGCTGCATAATCTACACGGTGCCCATTAAGTCTGGCTGCATAATCTACACGGTGCCCACAAAATCTGGCTGCATAATATAGCCACACTTTGTGGACACCCTGTATGTATATATATATATATATATATATATATATATATATATATTAAATTTATTTAAAGAAGCATTAATGGCTACGTATGTGCATACATGTTTCTGTAATCCCCCGCGTTGGTGGACTACGTCTTCAGGCCAAGAATTACCGTCGAAAACTGATCTTGTCGACGGTAATTCTTGGCCGTAAGACGTAGTCCCCCAACGCGGTTGATTACAGAAACATGTATGCACATATGTAGCCATTAATGTTTGTATAAATAAATTTAATATACCTGCTCTGTTCACTCATTGAGCACTCTTTTGGTAAACACATGTTGTTTCATTGGATGTATTTCTAGGAAACTAAACTCTACTGGCTATATATATATATATATATATATATATATATATATATATATATATGGCT
This sequence comes from Euprymna scolopes, assembly GCF_053919585.1. Classification (NCBI taxonomy): domain Eukaryota; kingdom Metazoa; phylum Mollusca; class Cephalopoda; order Sepiida; family Sepiolidae; genus Euprymna; species Euprymna scolopes. The sequence continues at coordinate 3,183,315 of NC_136511.1, forward strand.
ACTTAATTTATCACATCAATTAATATATGAAAATATAATTTTATGCATAAATTTTCAGTATTTACTTCAGCAGTGCTCAATACATAGGTAGAGCTAGGTGGTAAGTTATAAAAATATATATAGCAATTGAGCTACACCAAATATTCCGCGTTTCATTCTCGGGAGAATTCGTCATAAGCCTTACGAATTCTCACGAGAATGAACCTCAGAATATTTTGTGTAGCTTAATTGGCATATATATTTTTATAACTTATTTTATATATGTATATCTGTGTGTGTGTGTGTGTGTGTGTGTGTGTGTAATTCATCACTACTTAGCAAATAATAACAATAAAGAATTACACATTTTCAATTTACATGTAAAGAAAAAATTGAATTATTGACATTCTTGCATTTCAGCCCGGCGTTGCCAGGGTGTTTGGATGTGTATGTTGAGCAAAAAAAAAAAAAAAAATCAAAAGCGGTCAATTTTTTTTAATTTGACCCCTATTATGACCCCTTAAAATGTATTGTTTTGGGCTCAAATCAGGTTATTAAGTTAGATCCATGCCCAAGGAACCCATGACTAAAGTTTCAAGTGTTTAGACTTAACATTGTCGGAGGAGTTTGGTAGAGTTCTTAAAGATTTAATCGTTAAACTTTGACCCCTTAACAGCAAAATTTCTGGCCGAATATCGATCAAAACGATGTTTCCAAAGCTCAGTACCTTGTATACCAAATTTCGAGTCTGTAGACTTAAAATTGACAGAGTTATTGCGTAGGGAAATGTACACACACACACACACACGCACACACACACGCACACACGCACACACATCGACACGTTCACTTTTATATATATACTAGCATTTCAGCCAGGCGTTGGCCGGATGTTTGGAGGTGTATGTTGAGCACAAAAAAAAAAAAGAAAAAAGCGGTAAATTTGTTTAAAATTTGACTCCTATTATGACCCCCTTAACATTTATTGTTTAAGGCTCAAATCAAGTCATTAATCTAGATCCATGTCCAAGAAGGGAAATGTACACAGACAGACAGACACACAGACACACAGATACACAGATACACAGACACGTTCACGTTTATAGATAGATAGATAGATAGATAGATAGATATATAGATAGATAGATAGATTACACATGTAGAAATCAAATGTCTGCAGATAGTTTGACAATTACAATTCATATTAATGTGTGGTTGAGGCCATTTTTTGCGTGAATGCTAAACATATTTGTCAAGTTAGTATTGAGATGATTTATTTCATGTTGTTTATATAGGTCTACTGCTAAAACAATTAAATGCCTGCATTTTTTTTCCATCGTCCCATGAATGATTTTAATTGTTAATGTGTTGCTGATTTCATTTCAATAACAAGTTCTGACATCAATTAAAAAAAACTCATTTATGTCCAATCTTACAAAACCTTTGATCTCGGGTTTTGCTATTCTCGTAAACTATGTTGCAACGACAGCGTATTTGCCACGATTCATTGCACTCTCTTTTAAATTGCCACCTGCTAACGATGACGTCGCAAAATCATTAAACTCTCTCCTATGTTGCTATTTACAAATGCCTCCCCACGGGACAGAGTTAGACACCAGGGTTGTTTTATTAACGGTGATAAAAGAAACTAAAAATTAAAATTGCCTAAGTTGTGAAGGATCTCTCTTCCACTGGGAGAGAACAAGAAATTCAAGTGCAGCATCTGAAGAACAGATGGTATTTATTTGCTCCCCCACCGAGCAAATTAGGCACAAGGCCGATTTTTAATGTGAGGAGTGAAGGGAGGGGGAAGGGAAAAAGGGGACCAGCTCCCGAGAGGTGGGAAATGGGAGCTGGTTAATGGTCAGGCATGTGGAGTTGCCCCCACATCTGGTCTTTGCTAGTCATAGCTAGTCATAGCTTGCAGCATCTGAAGAACAGATGGTATTTATTTGCTCCCCCACTGAGCAAATTAGGCACAAGGCCGTTTTTAATGTGAGGTAAAAACCAGCTCCCCTAAAAGGGGTCACTCTGGTTACCAAAAATAATAATTGTCCCAGTATAGAGGGTTTCCCCTCCATTGACTGGTACAAATTCTGCCGGAACAGATGGTGTTTATTTGCTCCCCCACCGAGCAAATTAGGCACAAGGCCGATTTTTAATGTGAGGAGTGAAGGGAGGGGGAAGGGAAAAAGGGGACCAGCTCCCGAGAGGTGGGAAATGGGAGCTGGTTAATGGTCAGGCATGTGGGGTTGCCCCCACATCTGGTCTTTGCTAGTCATAGCTTGCAGCATCTGAAGAACAGATGGTATTTATTTGCTCCCCCACTGAGCAAATTAGGCACAAGGCCGATTTTTAATGTGAGGAGTTAAGGGGAAATGGGGACCAACTCCCCGGGGAGTAAGGGAGCTGGATAGTGACAATTGGTATGAAGGGTTGCCCCTACATTGACCAAGGTCTTATATGTGGGGTCGCCCCCACATATGGTCTTTGCTTGCAGTATCTGCCGGAACAGATGGTATTTATTTGCTCCCCCACTGAGCAAATTAGGCACAAGGCCGTTTTTAATGTGAGGTAAAAACCAGCTCCCCTAAAAGGGGTCACTCTGGTTACCAAAAATAATAATTGTCCCAGTATAGAGGGTTTCCCCTCCATTGACCGGTACAAACCATCCCAAGTGCAGCATCTGCCGGAACAGATACTACACTTTGATCTTGGTCAGAAATGTTGCCACATGTTGACGCAAAAGAGGAAAAGAACGCTGTAAAACCTAACGTTTATGTTGTTACGACCACCACCAAACCGGAAGCGACGTTTTTAAAATAAACGCTAGACAATCTAAAGGAGAGGATAACTTTAAAAAATATCGGCGAAAAATATGATATCCCCCTGTAGAAAAGTGCCTAGTTGAAGGGGAAGATATTAATGTTTTTAGCTAATTTTTCGATATTTGTCGTATGGAAAGGTCGACCGTCAAAACGATACTGATCTTGGTAAAATCCGTCGCCTCTATTGAAAGTTTAAGGCAGACATTCAAACAGACATACATACATTTATATATTGGTAACTAAAAAATTTTCGACCCAAACTGATGAAAAAGCTTGCCCTATCTCTGAATCCCCTTTATGTAAAATCTCAAATATTTAGACCAGAAATTGTCTGAGTAATTTGGAAGAGGCCGCAGAGGTCAATTTTTTAAAATTTTGACCCCTATTATGACCCCTTAAAATTTATTGTTTTGGTCTCAAATAAAGTTATTAAGTTAGATCCGTGTCCAAGGAACATATATCTCAAATTTCAAGTGCATAGACCCAAAATTGTCGAAGGAGTTTGGTAGAGTTCTCAAAGGTCAAATCGTTGAACTTTGACCCCTTTAATCGCCAAATTTCTGGCCAAAAACCAATCACATCGAGTTTCCCAAATCTCAGTATCCTGTATAACAAATTTAGAGTCTCTAGACTAAAAATTGACAGAGTTACTGCGTAGGGAAATGTACACAGACACACACACACAGACACGTTCACTTTTATATATATATATATATATATATATATATATATATATATATATATATATAATTATTTACTACGAAAATTATTAAAAACCTACAGACGCTAGTAGTTCATCCCTTCATTCGGCTACCGTTAACCGCAAGAAATTCTGTTGAATTTTAAGCATTTATTTTATTTTTTACGTCTGTCAGAGAGATCCAATCATTACGTGATGATCTGCGCAAAAGAGTTAAATTGCACGACATTTTATTTCATCTAAAAGTGCTTGACGATAAGAAATAAGTTTCTTAAAGGGGCTGACATAATTATTTGCTATAATAATTATTAAATATCTGCAGACACTAGTGTTTCAACCTTTTGGGAATCATCACGATTAACACCAGTCGATAGATTCGAATCTGGCGATAGAAGCCATCTCTGGCTTCATTAGCAAAGGGCCAATCCATTCGGCTACCGTTAACGGCGAGAAATGCTGTTGAATTTAAAAAAATTTTTTTTTTTTAAATGTTTTTAACATATTTCAGAGTGATCTCTCTCCATCTCTCCCTCCCTCTCATATATATATATATATATATATATATATATATATATATATATATATATATATATATATGTATATATATATATATATATATATATATATATATATATATATATATACAGTCTTCTTATATTTAAATTTCTTTTAGAAAAATTATAATTTAAAAACGATATTATTTGAACAAGGAATGCAATTCAAAGTAATTTCCTTAATTCATATATTGAGCAATTCGTATTTGGCTGGGATCCCCTTATATAAAAATATTATCTCTCAAAAATATTTTGTAAAACTTATTCCACAAGATTCAATAATCTGTGATCCACTTAATCTAATTATTCTGATATATATATATATATATATATATATATATATATATATATATATATATATACGTTTTATTTTTTATTACCGTATCTTTCTGTTAAGTTACATTATTGTTATAGCTACTTGGCCGTTTTTTTGCCGTCTGTAGCATCCTCAGACTTTTGCAGAAATGGTCGCGAACATTTCTGTAAAAGTCTGAGGATGCTACAGACGGCCTAAAAAACGGCCAAGTAGCTGAAACAATAATGTAACTTAACAGAAAGATACGGTAATAAAAAATAAAACGCATATCTGCTCTACAACGGTATTGAGCACTTTCTTCAGTTTTTATTAATTACCATTTCCACTATATATATATATATATATATATATATATATATATATATATATGTTTAATGATAAAAGTTCAATTCTCTAGATTAAAATATATACAAATATATTTAAGTTAAGAATTCATTGTTTGAAACAAAGGATATATGGAGGAAAATTATATTTATTTCCTTAATCCATTGATTTTCAATAATGGCTCACATCATCAGAGGAAATGAATTATAATTAGCAAAATGTTCAGCTATGAATAAACAAATATATTGCTTTTCAGCTCATATATTGAAAATGTCATTTATCATACAACCTGGGCAGTCAAATATATATATATATATATATATATATATATATATATATATATATATATATATATATATATATATATATATATATATAAACTCCGGTGTTCATTAGAAAGTGCCCAATGACAATTATAGAGTACTTATAGTATAGTATATACAAATATTATTAGCTGCATATGTGCACACATGTTTCCATTGCAACCTCATTTTGAAAAGCCGCGCCTTAAGGCCAGACTTTTAAAAACGAATTTGCAGCATAAATATGTATGCACATATGGAGCCAGTAAGGTTTGTCTAACTAACTATATACTAAATATATGACTACATATAAGTAAAAATAATTATTAGTATATATAAATTGAAGGAGTTTAGAGATACTGATAAAATTAATTTAAAACCTAATATTCTTTTAAGATTTCAAGGACAAACTAAAAGATAATCTGAAACCTTGTGACATTGCTTTGAACTTCCGGGAAAATTCTGCATCTGTTATTTAGTCGGTTCTATATTTATCTTTATTGTTGTATAGAGACGCGTGCTGCTAATAAATACATATGGTATATAGAGATGGGAGATATTCAAAACAGTCATATGTTATATATAATGGATAAGAGATATCGTTCTTATAACATTCGTTATAAACGTATAAATTGTGTGTATGTCTGTTTAGCTAGAAGATATGATATCGACGTATAAACTGAGTTATGTTGTATCAGAACAGTTATCACACGGGTATATATTACAGTTCATATGTACATAAAGTATCATTTTTTTTTTTAGAAGAATAATATATATTTCAGACCTATCTTTATCCAAGAGTTCTTCTATCTTCACTGAGCCCCGTGATAAAACATGAAATGACCAACATCAACCAATGTAGACCTCTGTTCTTCCTTATTTTGTGAAATCACAAAACGATACTTTATATTAAGAATTTTTGTTATTCCAGTTGTCTCAAATGGTGTTCACAAAGAGTCTGGATTTTGTGCCTATATGCTTATTCTTCCCAGCGTCGCTTCCTGGCTAAAGTACGGTCTATTTACTCTCGACTGACTAAAATTCCCGACCTCTTGACCTCAGTTCCGGTGGCGTAACTAATTAAAAGACACGTCTCCTTAACGCGAACTTCTGTGTCACGTACGCCTGTTCACTGTTATTTTGTTTATATTTAACCTAGCTAAATTATATAAACATCTTCAGCTAAAACCCATTGCTACACTTTATTCCGTAAACAATAAATAACTTTAGGTTAATGAGCTAACAACATAATGATCGTGTATTTCTCCGCCTCTCTCTCTCTCTCTCTCTCTCTCTTTCTATCTATCTATCTATCTATAAATCTATCTCGTTTATCTGTCGGACCTCTTGTTTTATTGGCAATACCTTCCTTTGTTCCATCAGAGGTCAATATATGTGTATACGTCCGATATGGTATATTCTGTGTTCTCTGCTAACTCGATATTTGTATGGGTGTGCACTATCTCTATGGTCCTTTATCCAACATACATAACGCCCTATTTTTTTTTAAATGCATGCGTGAAATGAATACATATTTCACGTCTCTTATCAACCTACAGACAACACAACAATGACAAAATATTTAAATACCACATGGCTTCTACAATTTACAAGAAAAAATAAAGAAAGAATGCCTTCTCGCATTTCAATTAAGATAATACAACAGAATAAAATTATTAATTCTTTGTCCAATGTAATATAATGCATTTCGGTTGTTATTATTATTATTATTATTATTATTATTATTATTATTATTATTATTATTATTATATCAACAATTAACAATTGAGTAATATTCTCCTGAAGGTTAATGGTTCAATCCTCGGTGTGAGCGACCGAAAAAATACATTTGCGAATTACTTAGGACTTCTATCCAGTCATGGCTGACGGAACAAGAGCACGCTACCCCCGTGAATAAATAAAGAGTTCCGCTCGAAATTCCGTCCAAATTCCTTAGTTCTACAGAAACCTTCCCGAGTTCGACAAGATACACCTGAAGAAGGTCGGAGGTGACATCGACCGAAACGTTGTGAAAATTACACTCAGGATGAGAACAGTAGTCACATGAATAATAATACAAACCCAAAACTTAGTTATTAAAAGCAATCACTCCCCACCGCTTAAACCACTAGAATGGACCAACGTCATCTATGAGTTCAAATGTCCCTCGGGAGAATGTAACTTCTATAACAACAATTCAACTAGTAATTACGCCAGACATACGACCGCAACATTACCACACCGGCTTACCTGCAATAATGTTGAATCTAGTGCCATCTTCCAGCATCTACATAAAAAGAACATCACCGCCCCCTGAAATTTAAGAGAAATTCTAGTTACCAACACAAAAATACCACACTTATTTTTCTTTTCAGAGTCATAATATGCGTACATATTTTTTTCTTTTTTAGTTCCATAATTATTTAATGTATTATTGTGTCCATCGTCGGTTACCGCGTCGCAATTTAAAATTGTCATCGTGTAAATGACATTCGGTAATCTCATGCTTGTTTCTGCTCAAATATAGTCGTTTTTTAACTTCTTTCACTATTACATTAATCTATTAAAACGGAAAACCGCTACTATGACATTCATTAATTGGCCGAACAGCAGAGGATCGCAGTAATAGGGGAAAAAATGTGTTTTCTGAAACTTATAGACTTAAAAGTAACTAACTTCGTCATGGGGACTTCGTTCCTGTAAGTTTGAAAGCAAAAACATCAGAAAAATTTACCAAACAGTGATCCACCTAACGATGTTTGATCGTGTCAGAGTGGGTCTGAAAACGGAATCAAAGCTGGGTTAACTGCCCACTTCACGTAGACAATCTGAACAAACAAATAAAAGCACGTGTACCATCTTTGGTGCAAGTCATCAGTTGGATTAGGAGCGATATTACAAACTTTACGAATTGTTAAAATTATATGCTTAACCCTCGTTCTTCGCTTTCGTTGAGAGAATCCATATATATATATATATATATATACATATATATATATACACACACACACACACATATATATGTGTGTGTGTGTGACTTCACGTTATACCATTTTTAGAAGATGTAATCGCTCGATCGTCGAAAACAAGATTCAAGCAATCAAGCAAGCATATTTTATATATATAATTATACACTAGCAGTTCAGCCAGGCTTTCTACGGGCCTATGTACTATTTATAACATGTCCTTTGTATCGCCATATATATATATATATATATATATATATATATATATATATATATATAAGTGAAAGTGTCTCTGCGTCTGTGTATCTGTTTGTCTGCGTATCTGTGTGTCTGTGTGTCTGTGTACATTTCCCTACGCAATAACTCTGTCAATTTTTAGTCTACGGACTCGAACTTTGAGATACAGGTTATTGAGATTTGGGATAATCGATGTGATCGGTTCTTGGCCAGAAATTTGGCGATTAAGGGGTCAAAGTTCATCGAGTTGACCTTTGAGAACTCTACCAAACTCCTCCGACAATTGTGGGTCTACGCACTTTAAATTTTAGATATAAGTTTCTTGGAACTTGATTTGAGCCCAAAACAATAAATTGTAAGGGGTCATAATAGGGTCAAAGTTAAAAAAAATGACCTTTTTTTTGCTGCTCAGCATACACCTCCACACACCCGGGCAACGCCAGGCACACATGCTAGTATATATATATATATGTATATATATATATATATATATATATGTGTGTGTGTGTGTGTGTGTAATCTTTATTAGACGCCAGTCTATACCGTTACAGTCAGTCTGTGACTGATTTAATCATATATATATATATACTAGCTAAAGTACCCGTCGTTGACTGGATTCAAAAACCGCCTACAGAAAATGGACTCTGATTTATGGAAGTATGATAGGTTATGAAAAGGAAGTGTTGTAAAGAGATAGCTTCGAATTTGGGGGTATCAAGACCAAAGAAAAATATGATGAAAGTAAAAATAAAATAGATAAACCCCATAATGTATTATACCATGCCTGTTCACATTGAAACTCTTATCACAATATTCTGTGAATCTATGTTAAAAAACCTTGTTAAACTTTGTAACATATTTCCATTCTGTGGAGGTCAGACGCGAACGAACACCCCATACTTTTATCATACCATATTTCTTCAAACTGAAACATAATTATCAAAGTATACTTACGCAGATAGATATGAAAAGTCTATATTAAAGTTTGTGCATATTTCCATTCTATGGAAGCCAGGCGCGAAAATAGACCCTATAATTTTGATGAATCATCATTATATCAGATCAAACATACCCATTCCTGTGTCTCAATACATCTTCTATCATTATATGTGATCAGTTTTCTATAATAGTCAACCATATAGGAGTCTGTTCGTGACCAGACACACACACAACGTTCAGCTTTATATTATAAATATATATATATATATAAAATCAGTCACAGACCGACTGAATTCTCACCATACTATAGACTGGCGTCTAATTGAGATCGAAAGTACGATAATCAGGTTGCTAATCGATTATTCTAATCACTCAGCTACGGAGAAGCTGTTATTGGCAAGTGATGAATGCAAATCATTTTGTAAGCAAATGAAACAGTCTCTTTTAGTTGCCAGTGCTTTAAGAATGCAATCTTTAAGCATTGACAACTAAAAGATAGTGTTTTATTTACTTAGTAGATGACAATATAAATTAGTGCAGTGCTCAATCCAGGAAATTAATTAGCGTTTTTTTTTTTTTTGTATTTGTTTTTTTTTTGTTTTTTTTTGTTTTTCTGTTTGTTTTTGTTTTCTTTTTGTTTGGTTTTTTGTTTGTTTCTAATTATGTTTTAATTCAATTTTTACCCCAAACAAGGCACAGTGCCATTTTTATGTAGGGGACTGCTATGCAGGGCTTTAAACAGCAAAATGTAGGGGATAATATGTAAGGATTTAAGCAGCAAGATATCTGTTCACATTACACTTGAACTTCTGCATGTCAGTACAGTTGGGAAAGCAGGGACCCGGAAGGGAGTTTCAAAGTCTAGCAGTTCTGAGGAAGACACAATTAGAGTAGAAGATTTCTTACATCTATGAGTTTCTACTATGTTTTGCTGCTGGTTGGCAGACCTTAGTAGTTAGTTCAAATTAAATAATTACACAAAATACTGTTAGGCTGACATATATTCGGTGGGTTTCTAACAGTATTTTGTGTAATTATTTAGTTTGAACTCATTTTCCCAAACTTACCGTAGTCAACAGTGAGAATACCGCCATTTTGCCTTTTAAAATATACCGACAAACACTGTATGATTTTCGAACCGATTACCCGTTTTAAAGTGAATAAAAACACTAAATAACTTTTTCAGATAGGTAGAAGAGTAATTTCTTTTGCCGTTGATTAGATTATGTTTTTTTTTATATTTGACCACTTTTTCAATCTGTGTGTAAAATAAAACAATCCCAAAAAGCGTTTAAATTCCTTTGAATGTATGGTGAACTCATTTTGTGTGAATGTTAAATATATTTGTCAAGTCAGATTTTCTTTCATTCGTACTGAGATGATTTATTTCGTTTCGTTGTCCCACCAATCTTTACAATTGTTAATGTTTTGCTAATTTGATTTCAATAAACGATTCCGACATAAATTGCAAAAACTCATTCTGTCTAATTCTACAAAACCTTTCAAGTAAACTGTTGCTTTCCTCTTTAACTACGTTGCAACCACAACGGATTTGCCACGATTCATTGAACTCTTGCTTAACTTGCCACCTGTTTATGATGACGTCACAAAACGTAGTCTGACAAAGGATTGCTCGCCATAGCATTTTAATATATATGTTTTTTTGGGATGAGGATTGCTTATTCATATTATTTGGATTCATCGGACTACTATTCTCATCTTTAGTAGTATTTTCACAAAGTTTCGATCGATGTAACCCTCGACCTTCTTCAGGTGTATCTTGTCGAACTTGGGAATGTTCGTAATAATAATTAGTAATAAATAGTAATATTTACTGCTAGAAATAAAAATAGGTTTAAGTTTCCTAAAATTAGTACTAGAATTGCCCGCAAGGATCCGGTTAAAGTACTTGGGAAAAGCAACTGTAAAAGTGGTATTCTCCTGAAGTTTGAAGGTTCAATTCTCAGTGTGGGTGACCGAAAAATACAATTGCGAATTGTTTAGGATCTCTACCCAATCATGGCTGACAGAACAAGAGCATGCTACCCCGAGAAATAAATAAATGATTCCATTTGAAATTCAGTCCAAATTCCCGAGTTCGACAGAAACATTTCTAAGTTCGACAAAATACATATGAAGAAGTTCCAAGGTTACATCGACCGAAACGTTTTTAAAATGCGAGTCAAGATGAGAGCAGCTTCCAAATAATTAAAAACAATACGAGCATGGGTATGGCTATCACATTCTCTTTTATCTGAATTAAATTAATTTTTAATATTGAAGTTTTAAAGTTTTTTATGTTCTATCTCATTAAGCCAATATCCCGACTCTTAATGACGCCGGTGTAAAAAAAGGCTGAGAGGAGAAGAAAACTAACTACTGATGCCTTACGTATGATGCGAAAAGAAACTGGAATCTTAGAAAGATGTCGAACTCGTGACACAGACTTTAAAATTCCACCTGGCAAATATACCCGGTGAACCAAGTACAAGAAAGATTTAAACCATTGAACAATCCGGTCTTGACCAAATTACGCAGTCAATTTTTAGTCTAAAAATTTGAAATTTTACATAAAGTGCATTCAGACATAGGACAAGATTTTACTCGTTTTTCGCCGAGATTTTGGCTGCTAAGGGGTCAAAGTTAAAGAGATTTGATCTTTGCGGTCTTTAGCAAAGTATTCAGCCAATTTTTAGTCTAAACATTTGAAATTTTACATAAAGGGTATTCAGACATGCAGCAAGCTTTTTTGTCAGTTTTGGGCGAAAATGTGGCTTCAAAGATATCAAAGTTGAAAGAGTTGACATTTGCAGACTCTACCAAACTCCTCCGCCAATTTTGGGTCAAAACACTTGAAATTTTAGATGTAGGTTACGTGGACATGAGTCAAATTTTAATATATATATATATATATATATATATATATATATATATATATATATATATATATATGCGTGTGTGTGTGTGTGTGTGCACATAAAGTTATAAACAGTACCTAGGGCCGAGCAAAGCCGGGCTGAACTGTTAATAAATAAAAGCAAGTGCAATTTTTCTTTGGAACGATAGTTCAATTATCGACTTAATTAACATACTTGATTATTTCGTAATTAAACTTTCTTTCTAAGTATAAAGAGAACGTGAATGCGTACGAGACACTATCCTCGAGTGTCTAAGGCAGTCATTCCCGACGTGCACCCTTGGGCTTACTATACCAAAGACTCTAGGGCAATTTGAGAATGAGTTATTTTTTTCATTATTATTATTATTATTATTATTATTATTATTATTATTATTATTACATTAACAGTGGATTGTTTCATAGTGATAATAATGTACCAATAGAAAATATAACATCTACCGCTGCAGATTGTACCCCTGTTATGATGGGCAAGAAAAAAGGCTGCTTAAAATTGATGAAAGATGAGAATCCAGAAATGATTGTTGTGAACTGTGTTATTCATAGAGAGAACTTAGTGGCCAAAAATATTATCCTGTTCTTAATGAGGTACTACACTCAGTAATAAAATGTATCAATTCTACCAAAGCTAATGCAAAATGTGGGCGTCTCTTCAAGCAGTTTTGTGAAAATGAAGATGCAGACTATGTGAGACTTTTACTTCACACTGGGGTGAGGTGGCTCTCAAAGGGGAATTGCCTGAAAAGATTCATGGACCTATATAATGTTCTTAGTGACTTTTTAAGTGACAAGCCTGAAATGAAGCACCTGCAAACTATTGATGGTAAAGCATTTGTAAGTTATTTAACAGATATTTTTGAAAAACTGAATCTGTCAAATAAACAACTGCAAGGATCGAATAAAACTCTATTGGATGCAAATACAAAGATATTTGGCTTCGTTTCATTTATTGAGGTATGCAAAAAAAAAACATTTCTAACAAAATATTTGACCAGTTTCATTGGCCTAAAAAAATGTGAGGTGACTGATGCTGCTGTACTTGTCATTGTGGATCATCTGAAAATAATGGCCTCTGATTTTAAAGAACGATTTTCTGATTTAAAACAAATTGATTTTCCAACAATGGGTGTTGCGGCCAATGCTAGTGGATATATCTGATATTTCGATGCAGTACCAAGAAGAACTCTCGGAAATGCAAAATGATGAGTCAGTTAAAACTTTATTCAATATAAAAGGATGTGATGTCATGGCTTTGTGATGAGACAGAAACTAAATACCCACATTCAACCAACTTAGCAAGAAAATTGCTGTTACCCTTCCCATCTTCATATTTAGCTGAATGTGACTTTAGTGCTGTCAACGATTTATTACTGAAGAAAAGAAATCGACTAGATATCACTAGACTTGAGACTTAAGCTCACTAAATTAGAGCCTGACATAAAATCACTCTGTCGCAGACATGATGCTCAAGGATCTCACTAACAGACATTTTCATGTAAGCTAAATTTAATTTTTTTTTTATTATTATTATTATTCAATAATTAAAATGATAAAAGTATTATAAAATAATTTTTCATTTAAAAAATTTGATATTTTCGCATCTCAGTTCTCTATCATATGTTTTAAATTCAAAACTTTATTTAAATGTCCTTTCGTTATAAAATTTTTCTCTTTCATTGATGCCATGCTCTTTGGAACCTTGTTTAGATACGTTAATGGCCTTTTAAGCTTACTTAACTGAATAACAGAGGGATTTTTAATAACAAAAATTAAATATCACAAAGGGGAGGCATCAGGATTTTACAAGTGCCTAGGTGGGGCATGACCCAAAATAGGTTGGGAATCACCGGTCTAGGGTCTTTTCAAACATCAGCATCAACAAGTGTTTTATCACTCAATGAGGAACCCCTTCCTGGGCTTTAGCTATCTAACTCTGTCCCGAGTTATTCGCTTCCATGTGGGACCCATGTGGTGTATCAGGTCGTCACTCCATCTCATTCTTGGTCTTTCCTTTGGTCTCTTATGTTCACGAGGTTTTCATTCCATTGTCCTGATGGACCATCTGTTGTCATGTTGTCTGGCTACCTGCCTTGCCCATCTGTTTTTGGATGTTTTCACGGCAGTATTGATATCAATAACTCTTGTTTGTTGGCGGATCCAGATGTTTGTCTTTCTGTCTTGTAGAGTGATGTTAACATTATCCTCTCCATCTTTCTTTGTGCTACTGTTTAGATTTGGCGAGTTGTCAGGGCCAATGTTTCACCACCGTAGATCATGACAGGTAGAACATATTCATTAAAGATCTTCCCTTTGATTGACATATTTACTTTTCGGTTTGTCACGATATTCTTAACTTTCTCAAAATCTAGCCATCCTAATGCTACGCTTCTTATTATTTCAGGGAGTAGATTTCCATCTTTCGTAATTTTCTTTCTCAAGAAGATATAGCTTTTGACGTTTTCAATAGTATTTCCATTGAACAAGTTGAAAGCTATATCTACAAGCAAACGCTGACTAAATATTCCAAATCACATAGTATCCGCGATCCAAGATTTCCTCAGTATGGGCAATCACACTAGTTTTTACTAAAATTGTGCACCTTCTCCAAGTGATGTCACCTCAAGTAACAGCACCGAACTTGATACTCAACCAGACTAGATGAATTCTTGTCTTTGAATCCAGTAAGACTAATAGATCACAAGAAAGATATACTATAATTACAATAGAAAAATGCGAGCATAAAAAGCAATACTGTTAAACTTAAACATGGAAAAGTAAGGGATTAGTTGATAAAACTTGAAAAGCAAAGGACAAAATATTCCAGTAAAAAATATAATAAATTTATAAGTTAAAATATTGCAGCATTAAGATTTGATAACATAATGCCATTAATTGAATTAAAAAATGCACTTTTCTATTGTAATCCATGATTTTTCCAGACTTGTAATAAATTCACTTGTTCTTTGTTTAATTTCACTCTTATTTTTTGTCCCCATAAACTCATATGTAATAACGATGTACGACACTCATCTGCTTTCAATAAAATCCCCTACAATTATCTCCCTTTCATTATTTCATTATCTCTGTTTCACTTGTTGCTTCTTTTTTCACGACAGCTGTTAATTAGTAGCAACAGTAGTCGCTGAAGCGTTGTTGCTATGGAAACCAGTCACGAAAAGCGTCACTCGCCTCCTTACATATTTTTACGATTTTGAACACTATAAAATTTATCAAAACTTTTGTTTGACTGAACGAAAATTGAAAAAAAACACACACACACACAATATAGCTGAGAAGATGATCTATAAACTGTAATAATTGTTTGAAATTTGGTCGAAAAATGAGTGAGCGGTGAAGTTTTGAAGCAGTTATAAACGACTAAAACTACCACTTAACTATATATTCCAACATGGTTGGGTTTGAATGATATATTTAATTTTTCAATTGAGGAGAGGAAAAATATGTTTTCAACTTCGAACTTTAAGAGGAAAAGGAGAATGTAATGCAAAATTCGAATATTTATGCATCCCATATAAGAGATCAAATGTTAGACTCAGGATTGGTTGGTTGGTTGGTTGGTTGGTTATTTTTGTTTTACGGCATATCAACCCTTTTCGGGTTATTTAATGCCGAATCCAAAGATTTTGAAGAAATTATCTTTTTAATAGAATATATTTGTTGTTTTCACGTCAGTTTCTATTTAACCCATAGTTGGGACCCTAACACGTACTATCACTCCGGGTCAGAGTGGACCTGGTAGTAATGGTAATTAAAGGGTGGCTCCACACTCCCCAAAGCCCACAAGCTGGGGCCTCACCACTGGATATAGTTTAAGGTTATATCCAGGATCCCCATTGAGGGACTTTTACCCTCTGCAGGGGGGCAGTCGGCGTATTCTAATGCCCCGCCGACAGGGCCGTAGACTCAGGAAGTTGGTCCCTTGATTCCTGAGAACTTTGACAAGTAAAATGAAAAAGAAAATGTAACGAAATTTATCGTTGTATATGTTTAGGTCAGATTAACGTACATTCACAGTAAGTTTCTTTCTCAAAATATGTTTTTACTCTTAAAAACAACTTTATAAAGTTGTTTTTAAGAGTAAAAAATTATTTGAAAAATAGTTTTAGACAAATTTTATGTCGAAGAAAATAGATTTTAGAAAAAAAATTGAATGTACAGGCATAAATCAGCGCTCCTACAAAACAGGGACGAGATTTCGTAGTCGATAAATGGAGTTTTCAGATAAAAAGAAGGCCGATAGCAATTAGTCGTGTGCTCTCGTGTAATGAATGAATGCGTGAATGTAGGATTGACATGAAATTCTTAAAGATAAACTAAAATGACCGAAAAATGGGCTGAAATGACTTAAATAAATAAAAAGTAAATAACTTAGAATGACTTTAATGAACTTAAGGATGAATTGAATGACCTTAAGAATGACTTGAAAAATAAATGGAATTCTTCAAAAACAACTTGAATGATCTGGAGAATGACTTGAATGGCTTTGAGGCTAACTTGTAAAGTGGGTGATCATTTTACATTAAATTAATACAGAAAAGTGATCCCCCACTTTATATCACAAAGTTACAAACATAAGTACAGCATGTAGTAAGAAAATATACTACACTTTGATCTTGGCCAAAAGGCCAAGAAAAGGGTATTTATTTGCTCCCCTAACAAGCAAATAAGGCACAAGGTCGATTTTTAATGTGAGGAGTGAAGGGGAAATGGGGACTAACTCCCCGGGGAGTAAGGGAGCTGGATAGTGACAAGTGGTATGAAGGGTTGGTATTTATTTGCTCTCCCACTGAGCAAATTAGGCACAAGGCCGATTTTTAATGTGAGGAGTGAAAGGGGAAATGGGGACCAACTCCCCGTGGAGTAGGGGAGCTGGATAGTGACAAGTGGTATGAAGGGTTGGTATTTATTTGCTCTAAAACCAAAACAAAATAACATCTATATATATTTGGATATTTATATATGTACATATTTATATATATATATATATATATATATATATATATATGTATATATATATATTATTATTATTATTATTATTAGTATTTAACTATATTATTTTCCTCAATTTCTGGAAACGAAAACAAAAAAAAAACACACGTAAAATATGCAAATATTTTCGCAAACTTAAAATTACACTTGTTGAGGATGATCTATCGATTTTAGCTTCTCTAGTAATTTAAAATCAATAAGTATTTGTTATTTTATCATTATTAGCAGCAATGGAAGATTTAGCTTTAAAGAAATAAAATAAAAAAGAAAATTAAAAGAATCATTTTGGAATCGGAAAATAAGCACTAATTTTTCCGATACCGATTCTTATACCCCCAAATTAGTCGATTTTTCAGATTCCTGATTCTGATTAATCGTCACAACACGAATATTTATATATATATATATATATATATATATATATATATATATATATATATATATATATATATATATTTATATATATATATTTATATATATATATTTATATATATAAATATATATATATCTTCTATCTTCTTCTTCTATCTATCTATCTTTATATATAAATAAAATGAACTCATTTTTTCCCGTCGGATTTTGACCTTGATAGGATTAAAAATCAAGATATTTCATGCAAATATAATATGCACAAACGGCAGAACAATATCTGAGGTGTGTTATAGGCTTATTATTTCTCAAATTCCTCGATAATCTTAGATTTCTATACTTTTTCTGCTGAGAAGTCACGGCCAAAATCGGTTAAGATCAATGGAAGTGGAAAAATATTTTCTCTCTAATAAATTCCTCCTCCCCCTGCCACCACTTAAAACCGTTTGAGGATCGTTCACAAGGAACAGTTGCGAAGAGAACACCGGTTTAGCTTCGTAGTTCTTTTATGTGAAGTTATTTAAAATCACTAAACTAGTGGTTAGCGTGCTGGACAATTCACATTATATTTTCACGTTCGCGCCGACCTACCGTAGTCGTTTTTTTTTTCCTAAACAACTGGAATAAACTTTTCTTGGTGGCCGAACTGTTAACGTTGCAGATGTTTTTGGTTTTTTTTCACACTTTATTTTCCTACTTTTACTCATGACTCCGGGTTTGATCCTTCCTACTTACCTACCATAACATTTTTTAAAACTTCCCCCCGTCCCGGAAACAAACACTCGGGCAACGCCGGGTACCCCCGCTAGTATATTTATATATATATATATATTTATATATATATTTATATATATATTTATATATATATATTTATATATATATAAATATATATATATATATATTTATATATATATATATTTATATATATATATATTTATGTATGCATATATATATGTATATTTGTATATATATATTTATTTATAAGAAAAAAAAATCTGATTTCTTTCTGTCCTCTGATGAGAAGAATAACAAGCATCAGAATTTTGTAAATGTTTTTGGAGTATCTAGTCGAACAATAAATTTTATTGGTAATTTTAACTTGCAGTTTTTATTTCTTTTCTCTTACTCACTGTTGTATTAGTATTAAGCTTTTTGTTTTGTTGGGATTTAAATATTTATATATAAATATTAATATTTATATTAAATCGAATTTCACCCCGCTTATATCAGATAAACATTGCATTTTTTTATTTCATTATCTTATATATATATATATATATATATATATATATATATATATGTACATTTATTTATATATATATTTATTTATTAATATGTATATATATATATTTATTTATATATATATATTTATTTTTATATATATGTATATTTATTTATTTATATATATATATTTATTTATTTATATATATATATATATTTATTTATTTATATATTTATTAATTTTTATATATATATTTATTTATATATATTTATTTATTAATATGTATATTTATATATATACATTTATTTATTTATGTATATTTGTTTATGTATATTTATATATATATATATATATATATTTTTCATAAATATTTATATGTATTTTATATTTTTATATATATTTCTATATGCATATATTTACATATATACATATATTTATATATACATATATTTATGTATGCATATATTTATATATACATATATGCAAATATATGTATACATATATGTGTATATTTATATATATATATTAGTTATGTGACGATTCCAAATTTTTTTTCAGATTCCGATCCAATTACCGAGGCTGTTCTAAATTTCCGAATTCGATTCGATTCCCGATTCCGATTCTTTTTATATTTATAAATATTTAATTAGAGATATATTTTTTTTTTGTAAATTTTCAAATTATTACATAAAACCCCGTGGTAATTTCCGAGTATATTTCTTCTCCAATATTTTCCTTGTAATGTATTGCAAATAGAAAGATCACAAGAGGTTTATTTTGATCTTAAACAGACTCAAATTTTATCACTTCGTCGTACAACATGCTACTTGAAAGTTTTCATAAACAGTTGAAAATAGTTGACAATTAGTAGGTAAACTGAGAAAACGATGTGAGAACAAAATAATAACAAGGCCATCGCTCCCATTGTTACGAACGAATTTTTAAATAATGTTACTATTTAGAAACCCCTTTTTATCATGGAAAGGGCGTTGGGCTTCGTTAACTATTACGTGCTTTCCTTCTATGACTGTTTAAATTTTATTTTAATTATACAAATTTGGTGGGTTTTAAATTGATTTTACAAAACGAGATGCAAAAATTATTAACAACTCGTGGGACCTGTGGAAATTCCACAGGGGACTCATTCATATGTAATATATTAATGTTGGTATTCATGGCGTAAATAGAGTTGCTCTGATAATATCGTAACTCTTGTCAAAGTAATTATGTAAGCTAGCAAGGATGCCCGTATTAGCCAGGTCGTAAAGTATGATTTAATATGCTATATATAAGCATGTTAAATCTTTGATATTAAAGTTCAAATCTCTAATAGACGCCATATGGCTATGTATCAAAGAGGTGCGAAAAGCTTTTTAAAATCTTTGATATTGAATACGTGAGGGAACTCTAAAATTTTTATTTAGTTTAAAATAAAAGCTAATAAAAAGACATTAAATTAAATTAGGTTTGGGGAGTCTACATCTAGGAATGGGTTTTCAAATATGCTTGGAATAACAATTGGCGGAGCTGCTGTGTCCAAAGAGGTTTCATAAAACTTTAATTATTTCAGAAGAAGCCGATGATAGACACTCCAATGTACAGTTGGCGCCAACGAAATTTATCCCCTTTCCCGCATTTAAAACTTTTTAATTATCATATAAATTTCCTTAGATGAGGACACACAGACATTTTAGCGAATAGATGCAAAAAAAATTAAAAAAACTAATAGACAAGTTATCTCTTAATAAATGACCAATAAATAAAATAAAATAAACGCTACTAACCAATGTTAAATCTGCAAATGAGATTATTTAACCCATTCTGGGTCCCTTCTCAGTCTTATGTGGAAAAGTAACTTCTAATAATACAAAAAAAACACCCCTAAAAACAAAGAAACAATCTGTGCTTCTTTCATTTTTTTATTTTATAAGTTGAAAGAATCGGTTTGGAATCGGAAAGTAGACAATAATTTTTCCGATTCCGATACCCCCAAAAGGACCCATTTTTCCGATTCCCGATTCCGATTAATCGTCCCAACAATAATATGTATATATTAATGTATATATATATATATATATATATATATATATATATATATATATATATATATATATATATATATATATGTATATGTCGAGGAAGAAAAGAAAAAAAATTGATAAAGGAGTCTTACTCCGAAATATATTTCTTTAAAAATAAACACCTGTTTATTTTATAAAAAAAAATTCGCGTTGCAGTTTTGGCTTCAAATGTATTTATACATGTTTTATTCTTTATATATATATATATATATATATATATATATATATATATATATATATATATATATATATAGGTAGTAGTTGGCGATATCAACTATTACAGTACTCAACTTGCGAAAGGGAGCTTACTTTTTATTCAAAAATTATTTTTAAACACATGAGGATAAGCGTCGTCTCTTGAGAAGGTAATTTATAAGGAGATAATATGCTTCAACGGAAATTTTTCTTGCATCGAACTAAAACGGTTGTGTCATTTTAACAAAACTCTATATTATTACAGTAATGCGAGATCATTTTATGTGACTGCAAAATATATTTGTCAACTCAGATTTGTTTCCTTTGCATTCAGATGATTTATTTATGTGTTATTTATATATTTCCCCTGTTAAAACTATTAAATGTTTCTGTCGTCACATTGATAGTTGCAGTTGTTTGTGTTTCGTTTGATTTCGTTTCAATAACAAGTTCTGACATCAATTAAAAAAACTCATTTATGTTCAATCTCACGAAACTTTTGATCTCGGGTTTTGCTATTCTCGTAAACTATGTCGCAACGACAGCGTATTTGCCACGATTCATTGCACTCTCTTTTAACTTGCCACCAATTAACAATGACGTCACAAAATCATTAAACTCTCTCGCTTATGTTCCTATTTACAATGCCTCCCCACGGGACAGAGTTAGATACCAGGATGGGTTTTTAACGTGGAGAAAAAGAAGAAAAATCAAAAATTGTCTCAGTCGTGAAGGATCTGTTGAAACAAGAAATTGAAGAACAGATACTACATTTGGATCTTGGCCAGAAATGTTGCCACATGTTGAGGATCGACTCTACATTATTTTATAGATAATGTAGACTGTAGATTTTCTTATGTATTCGCACGAATTTGCTGTTTAATAGTTCTTAATTCCCTTCGTTCTCGTAGCAATGCTGGTGACCTTGGCTTAGCTAATGGGGGGAAATCTGGCTTCGTGGCTGGGTTGAAATCTCATAATTGGCCTAAAAATACACCTGTTACCTGTTTACGATGAAGTCACAAAATCTGAAGTTATTCCATACAAACGGAGCTTAACACGTTCTACTATTTAAATATACGGAAGATACGGATAAAAGCGTGGCTATTGATGATGATGATAATAATAATAAAAATAATAAAAATAATAATAATAATAATAATAATAATAATAATAATAATAATAATAATAATAATTCTGATTTCGTTTATCTTCATCTCTCTGGAAAGGGATGGGATATATTTCCAGAGGATTTTCCTCAATCCAAGCTCCAAACCAGGAGCTTCAAAAATCAAGGGGTTTTCTAAGGATGTTCGTGGTACCTACAATAGCAGAGATCTGAAGGCCATCTAAAACATCGGGAATTTGTAATTTTTGTAATAGTAGTAGTAGTAGTAGTAGTAGCATCAGTAGTAGTAGTAGTAGTAGTAGTAGTAATAATAATAATAATAATAATAATAATAATAATAATAATAATAATAATAATAATCCAGACCAGTGAGAATTCCATGGGACGAGAAATATATTTAATCGACAAATGTTTTGATAAACCGATATTTTTCTGAATAGTGAAAAATAGATTTTAGACAAAAAAAAAATGAAACAACTAATAACGCGCAGCAAATATAAATTTATTAACATTGAAAATAGTGCGCATTGTATTGTAAATAGAGAACTGACCGAAATGAGATCAATTAATAAATACTAATACATACTCATTAAGTAATATTGTGCTACATAGTTCAATACAAATCATAAAATCACATTGAAAGAGACATTCTTTAATTTTCTCTTTCAGTACAGCACTTTTTGACAGACGTTCTTTTTTCTTGTTTTTTTTTTTACAATATTTTTTTTTTTTTAATTATTTTTTTTTTTTTTTGGAGGGGGTCCTGTTTTGTTTGATTATTCCTTTTTTCACGTTACGTTTCACTGACTTTTTTTTTTGGTGAAGAATATTTTTCTGTCCCAAAAACTAATTGATATCACTCATTACTTAAAAAAATCGAATCTAATTTAATATATGTTTACTATTAAATATTCTTGACTTGGGTAACTTCGTTTCGGATAATTTCTACCTTGTATTGCCTCCTTTTATTTTAAATTGATTTTATACACGTTTCTGAATTTTGGAGATGAGGATTGGTATTATTTAGATTCTCCATACTACTGTTCTCATCTTGCATGTTCACAAACGTTTCCGTCGATGTAACCTCCGACTTTCTTCACGTGTATCTTGTCGAACTTGGGAGCATTTTTGTCGAACTCGGGAATTTGAATAGAATTTCGAATGGAACCCTTTATTTACTTCACGGACCTGGCATAATCTTGTTCATTCTTTTTCTGGATTTTTCCAATCACTCTAACAACGAGCTCGTGACGCAGTGGTTTAAGTAATTGAAAAAAATCAATTGTAAAGGTGATAATCTCCTGAAGGCTGAACGTTCAATTCTCAGTGTGGGCAACCGAAAATTACAACTGCGAATTACATAATACCTCTATCCAATTTTAGCTGACGGTACGAGAGCATGTTACACTCGTGAAGGAAATTCCATTCAAATTCCCGAGTTCGAAATTTGATCTAAATTCTCGAGTTCGAAATTCCATCCATATTCCCGAGTTAGAAATTCCATCCATATTGCCGAGTTAGAAATTCCATCCATATTCCCGAGTTAGAAATTCCATTAAAATTCCCGAGTTCGAAATTCTATCCATATTCCCGAGTTCGAAATTCTAAACATATTCCCGAGTTCGAAATTCTATCCATATTCCCGAGTCCGAAATTCTACCCATATTCCCGAGTCCGAAATTCCATCCAAATTCCCGAGTTCGAAATTCTATCCATATTCCCGAGTTCGAAATTCCATCCAAATTCCCGAGTGCGAAATTCTATCCATATTCCCGAGTTCGAAATTGCATCAAAATTCCCGAGTTCGAAATTCCATTCAAATTCCCGAGTTCGATATTCACTCAAAATTCCCGAGTTCGAAATTCTATCCATATACCTGAGTTCGAAATTCCATCCATATTCCCGAGTTTGAAAATCCATCCAAATTCCCGAGTTCGAAATTCCATCAAAATTCCCGAGATCGAAATTCTATCCATATTTGCGAGTTCGAAATTCTACCCATATTGCCGAGTTAGAAATTACATCCATATTGCCGAGTTCGAAATTCTATCTATATTCCCAAGTGCGAAATTCCATCCATATTCCCGAGTTCGAAATTCCATCCATATTGCCGAGTTCGAAATTCTATCTATATTCCCGAGTGCGAAATTCCATCCATATTCCCGAGTTCGAAATTCTATCCATATTCCCGATTTCGAAATTCTATCCATATTCCCGAGTGCGAAATTCCATCCATATTCCCGAGTTCGAAATTCCATCCATATTGCCGAGTTCGAAATTCTATCCATATTCCCGAGTGCGAAATTCCATCCATATTCCCGAGTTCGAAATTCCATCCATATTCCCGATTTCGAAATTCTATCCATATTCCCGAGTTCGAAATTCCATCCAAATTCCCGAGTTCGAAATTCCATCCATATTTCCGAGTTCGATTTTCCATCCAAATTCCCGAGTTCGATTTTCCATCCAAATTCCCGAGTTCGAAATTCAATTCAATTCTTGAGTTTGAAATTCCATCCAAATTCCCGAGTTAGATAAGATACACCTGTAGAAAGTCAGGGGTTACATCGACTGAAACGTTGTGAAAATGGCATTCAAGATGAGAACAATAGTCCGAAGAATCCAAATAATACGTTTATACACAAATATGTTTAATACATCCGAGCATTCATTTGTACTAAGTGTTTTCTTGCTAACATTTATAATCATGTTCCTCAATATATTTTATATATAAATATTAAATGAATATTTTTTTAATTCCTCACAGTTTTTTCAACGAGAAGTATCCAAAGGTTTCGAACGTCGACGGAGGGGGGGAGCATATTGTTGATTTTTTTAATCTACGCGACCCCCCCCCCAAATACATGGACGTGTTTTATATTGTTTTGTTCATTAGTTGTAACTTTTTTTTTTTTATCAAAACTGCCTCTCAAAATATGGCAAAATCACGTTGGCACACCGGTTCTCGCCAGATCACCAAAGTTAAGCAACATTGAGCCTGGCCAGAACCAGATGGGTGACCATTTGTGAAAGCGAGGCGCTGTATGTATCGCGAGGTAAAATACCAGGTTGAGAAACTGGCGCGGTGTATCCTTCTCTCGAGGGTAGATGGGACTATCTTAAGCCGTGGAAGGTACCCCATCTAGTGATGGCGTCACGATAAAAGAAATACTCTTGATAGCTCTGGCGAAGTATCAAGTATTCAGCTACCGACAAGATTCGAATTACACTACAAACTCGTGTAGTGAGTTCAATCTCGGCTGTAGCCGCGCTGGATTGATGGGTGGTTCTCGAAAATTTCAGTCTTTTAATCATTTTCTGAACAAAAAAAAGTAAAACTGACACACTATTTTCCATTAAAAAATATTTTCCTGAATATTTTTACGTTTTCCCTAATAGCTCCATTGGCCGGATTAAAGATTTTGGTAAGCCGGATGTGACCTGCGGGCCGTAGTTTGGAGACCCTTTTTCTAACATCATCTTAACCTAATCCTAACTGGCAGTTACCTGAACTTAAGGTTTGTTGTAGAATAATTATGTTTACTGCTCTAAAATGTTAGAATACCCCGAAAATTCGCGATAATTTTACATTAAATTTATAAACGAAACTAATTAATCTCCCACGTCACATTCATTACATCGACAGGGATTCGGTATCACTCTAAAACTGCAGTTATATTATGATGACGTCACGAATTTAAATTATTCTCTTTAACCAGATTTAAAATTTATTTTTTGGTTTATTACCAATAACTAACAGGCGTTGTTTGGGTACTCTAAAGTTCATCTTTTGTTTTGTTTCGTTGAGAAGGACATTGTCTATCTGTTTACATGTATGCATGGGTGAACGCAAACTACTTTGGGATTACTTTAGGTGCAACCTGAAAAAATACATGAGTTATAACCTTTGAACCTAAGAAAGAAGCGTTATCGCCCTTGGAGAGAGAAAAAAAGATCCGTCATGACAGTTTAAGAAGTTAAACAAATGGGTTTTGCATCACAGAATTTAAACATCACGCATTCGATGGCTTGTACCTTACTATTAAGCTCTGTAAGTGGTTGAATAATTCTGTTAAAAAATATGCTTCACCCTCTGCTCATTTTTAGTTGGTATTAAAACAGATCGGAGCGCGCGCATATACTTCAGTAATATATATGTGTTCAGTAACATCATAAATTATTGAACTGATTATTATGTATTATGGGATATATATTTTAGGCAACACAGTGTTACAGAGCGCGTATAGGCGCATGTGAAAAATCAGCAGCAGCCGAATGATAGCTGGATAGTGAAAATATTAGCATCAGCAGCCTTTAAAGCACATATAAAATAAGCAAGTGTGCGCGAGCTTGCGTCACAACAAAAAAAGAGAGAGAAATGCACCATGTGGTCGATTGAGAGAAGGAAAGTGAGAACCGAGGAAGATAGACGTTTAAACACGAGACCAACGCGAAGTGGAGAGAGAGAGAGAGAGAGAGAGAGAGAGAGAGAGAGAGAGAGAGAGAGAGAGAGAGAATTTAAAAAAGAACATGACTTTGGAAAAAATAATGAAATGCTTTATTTTGAAAGAACAACGAATAAATCCATTTTATTTGTATTAAAAAAAAAAAAAAAAAAAAGCCGAGTCGAACTTTTGTTTCTTTCTTTTGTTTGTTCTTGCGAAACTACAAGCGTATGTATAACATTGGACATTGTATTTTTAAATAAAACATTTAAATGCAATTATATTTTATCTATCCTGTTGATTGTTCACTTTTTTTTTCTATAACCATCATGATATCGCTTGCACGGAAAACAGATTAGCCTGAACTGTTAATTTAATTTAATTTAATTTAATTTTTACAAGGCAGTTACCACTTATCAAGGTCTAAAGGCTACTCAAGGATAAGGGTTCATAATTGGTAACTGAGACTACAGCGTAGTGATCGTTACTGGTTAAAATTAGGTAAGAATTTGATTATTAAAAGGGGAGGTTTATCAATAACTTGTTTACATTCGACTTGAAGACGATCGCGTTGTAGTCAGTCAAGAAGCAGACCAGCAAAACAGACTGTCAAAAGTGCACACTTCTGAAAAAAAAAAGAAGAACTTTATCATGCAATTTGCGTTTACATTTAAACACTGATAGAGAGTGGGGAGAATTGTAAATAGTGGCTGTAGTTAGACGAGTGCTTGCTGAGATAGTTTTGTACGGTGGATTATAGATTGAAGCTCAGACGAGTACTTGTCATGAAAATAACGATAGAGCAGAGATAAAATCGGAACGTCTTTTTCTGTGAGAAAAGGGGTTGCAGTAGAAAGAACTGGCGTCACCTAATAACCTTCAAGATCGTTTTTCGCTTTGTTTCTTTTTAAGACCGTTCTCATGAGCCCGGTGTCTTCGGTGATTGTGGAATTGTTGAAATAGTTTTCTCTTCATAATACCTTGTTATTTAATGCAATCCTGAATTTTTTAGATGGGATGTGAATGCTTGTATTGTTTTGATTACTCGGACAATTATTCTCATTTATGGTGTCTCGGTCGCTGCATCCCACGACCTTCTTCAGGTATTAAATTCATGTTTCCTTTTTTTTTTACTAAGGAAAAGAGGGGTTAGCTCTGAATTGCAAGAATTCGGACAGTGGGTTTGAGGGTTTTTGCGTAGATAATAAAGAAAGTTCAATCTTCAGGGGTCACTAAGGTATTTTTAAAAAGCTTTCCTATGACTCGACTTCACAGGTTATCTATGCTAATTGTCATTATTTGTTAAAAAAAGTGTTTTACGGAATAAAGAATCGACATCTCACGCGTTTTTTTTAAACACAATGCAAGGATGACCCCTGAAGTGACTTTAGTGTCATCAGCTCTAAGCGAAACCGAAACCAAAATTATGAAGAATTCTTTGGAAAATTATTTATAAAAAAATTAAATGACTTGAGTGCCATCGGCTATAATCGGAATTGAAACCGCAATTATGAAGGATTCTTAGTAAAATTATTCATAAAAATTTAAATGACTTGAGACCTATCGGCTGTAATCGAAACCGAAACCAAAACTTAATGAAGAATTCTAGGTAAAATTATTTATTACAAGAAATGAAAGTGCATAACGATTAAACGGCCCGAATGTAAGCGCGACACACAAAAAATAACACACACGTTATCGTATTAATATATAGATAACTTTTGTTTTGTCTTTTCTTTTTTCATTGATTTCTCATAAGTCCAGTGTCTCCTGTAGTTACTGGAATTATTGAAATAATTCTTTCTCCTTATTATCTAATTCTCTTCATCTTCGCAGTATCATTAAGACATATAATACCAGAACAAATACTGCACCTTTTCCTAGCCAACAAAAGGATGTGTCTTCATGAAACGTGATGATAGCACTGATTCAAAATTTAAAAGATGGCAGCCATCGCCTCGTTTTAAATCACGCCGTTGCGATTTCCTTTGAAAAATTTGAGGAAGTTGACAAACAGACGACATAATGGGAAAACACGCATATTTCTTGGCAGGAGACTTTTTAACCAAAGTAATAAAATATCCATGTCGTTTTTTATTTCGATTATTTTGCCATCGCTCATGATGCGGTTCGTTGCATATTAGTAATTGGAGCACGTTTTCATTTCGAAATGTGGATAAGCTGTTGATTTAAAAGCGAGATGAATGAAAACTGCGAACACAACTAGTCAGAGACGAATATATAAAAGCAAGCGTCAGTTTATCCGTTGCTGAACCGACAGAATAGTTGTCTACAATTCTTCGAACTGATGCTATAAGATCGAGCTTTTTTTATATACAGGAATCACCACTTATCGAGGCCCGGAAGCGACTTGAGGAAAAGGGTTAATGGGTATACATTAGTCAATGTGATTATAGGACCCACTGAGGCGATCGTAGCCGAGTTATCCGTTATTTTGGTTAGATATTTATTTTCAATTGATGTTAAAGATGTTCCGCGTAAAAACGGAAAATTTGTTTCGTTTTGAGATTTCGATTGTAAGAATTATTTTTAAATTATTTACTAAAAAACTCACTGCGTAGGTAGTTATTTCCTCCGAAAATTATTTGCCCGATTTGGAGTTTTCTGATGATTAATAAGTGATAACGAGGCTCAATTTTACTTCATGAACTTCAATGAGTTCTGTAGGACGTTCCAAATAAAACATTTTACGACTTCCCAGTACTACCCTCGATCAAATGAACAGGCGCAACGCTTCGTAGACACTTTGAAACGAGCACTCAAAAAAAAAAAACACAAAACAAAATACGGTGCACACCTACAAAAACATCACTGAAACATGTTTTACAGGTTTATAGGATCACAGCTCACCCTAATACACCATCATACGTATCCTCGGCGGAGACAATGTTCCGGCGAAAATAAGACTCGTATTTGACAAACTTGCCAAAGCAAAGAAAATTGAGAAGGACTAATAGTGTGCTTAAGAAACCAGGAGAAAAATAACTACAATGCTTACAAAAACAACATGTACTTTTTGAGGATTGCACACAATAGACATAATAAATCGGCACAATAGACAAATTAATCGGGAATATAGTGTACATCATCCAAGCTAAAAAGATTCACGCATAAAAGACATTGAACTAAATGAGAACACGGCTATTGGATGATGCCAACGATTCACCTTATGAATTAAAATAGGTTTCTAAGAGGATATATGACACTTTGTATATAGAAGCACCACGACCAGCTCTAGAACAGGAAAAGGAACTTTGGGGAGTTCTTAAACATCGACCCAAAAAGGAAATGTACTAGTACCCCTTGCAGAGTTAATGCTTCAGAAGGGAGTTCATGGGAACCTACCCATTTACTCGTAATGGACTCTTCTGATTATTAGAGAAAAATGCCGATATTACTTTGTAAGACTTTCTTGTGCAATATATTCTTTTCTATCTAAACCTGCTGTTTGGAGTTTTTTCTTTATGATCTTTATCTAGGGCTGCAACACAAGCACCGCACCATGAATAATATATTTGCAAATATAAAGAACTTGAAGCATGAAAACCTTTACCAAAACGAGCGGATTCGATATTAGTTCTGTAAGACGCATAAAAGAGTTGATACGCCATAAAGCAAAACGCCACAAAGCAAAACGCGATAAAAAATATTTCAAATTAAACAGAACTTGAAAGATCCCCTTTTAACCAAAGTATCTGAATTCAACATTTAATAATTTCAAAAAAGTTGTTTTTTTTTTATTATAAATGTATATAAAAAAACAAACAAACAAACCAAACCAAGCAGAACACAAAAAATGACCGTGTGTTGATTCTATTTATTTATTAGACTAATGTGCAACTAATTATCGATAATAAAAGCCACTCGAGGATAAGTGTCTAAAAGATTGATAAAGTGATAATTTACTGTGTGATTACATCGACGTTTCTGACAGATGTTAGAAAGTAGAAAAGGGAAAATATGTAACACGAAATATGAAATAAGTTTATCGATAGAACAAATGTATAGGAAGTTGTACACTAAGGAACACAAAAGAAAGCTAAAAAGATTGCTCATCAAGGCGTAATAGTAAGTTGGAACAAAATATCAATCAATATATTTTAGAGTTAGTTTTAGGAGTGGTAATGAGTTTTGCGCCAGTTTACGAGAGTGAGGGACAGTTAACGACGGTTAAAGGCAGCTTGGGGTTGTAGAAGAAAGTTTCCAGCTAGACACAGTCGAACACAAATTGTGGCTCGGAAGAGATCGAGATAAACTGACGTCAATTACATCATCGACCGTGTAAACGTTAAACGTTAAAGTCCACGTCTACGTTCTTTTTTCTTCTTTTTTTTTACACAGTGATCACCACTTAACAAGGCCCGGAAACCACTCAGGGATAAGGGTTATTGCAAGTACATTACGTTAGTGTGGAGATTTGATGAAGTGTTTAATTAAGGGGGCGGTTCATTAGGAATTTGTTAACATTGGACTTGAAGACATCCAAGTTGTAGTCCCGAGGGAAGCAGACAGACGGAACAGAGTTCCATAGGCGTGCAGTTCTAAGAAAGAAGATTTGTTCATGGAATCTACGTTCTGATTTAGGCATAGATATAGAGTGGGGGAAATTTTTCACAGTGGATTCAGCTAGACGGGTGTTTTTCGTGAAAGATTGGCGAGCGGGGGGACCAGAGATTGGAGTTCAGACGAGCACCTGCCATGTAAATAACGATAAAACAAGGAAAGGCTCGCAACGTCTCTTCTGTGGGAGAGAGGTATCAGGGTAGAGAAAAGGTCATCCCCCACTAAGCCACGAAGTCTAGTTTGTACTCTGTCAAGGCAGGATAGGCTGTTTTTAGCAGCTCCTGCCCAGATATGGCAACAGTATTCCATCCTTGGACGTACTTGGCTTGGTTCTGTCAAGGTCGTGTTCGTTAATTGATGTCGGCTCATGTCGACCTCCTAAAACTCTCAATCTGGCACAAGTTTTTTTTTGTTTTTTTTACAAAGGAGTCACCACATATCAAGAACCGGAGGCCACTCAGGGATAAGGGTTACTAAGCGTATAGTGGTCAATGGGACAATGTCATAATAATTTGGTAAATTGGATTACTTACGGGGAACTTCTAATCAAGAACTTGTTTACGTTGGAAGACGACCATATTGTAGTCAGCTGGGAAGCAGGCAAAAGGAAGAGAGTTCTACAGGTGTGCAGTTCTAAGAAAGAAACTTTGTTCATGGAATCTACGATTAGGTTTAGGCACAGATAAAAAGTGGGGGAAATTATTGATAGTGTTTTCAGCTAGACGAGTGTTTTTCGTGAAAGTTTGGTGAAGGGGAACCGTAGATTGGAGCTCAGACGAGCACTTGCTATGAAAATAACGATAACGCAGAGACAGGTTCGCTCGCAACGTCTCTTCTGCGAGAAAGAGGTTGCAGAGAAGAGAAAAGGAATTCCCCACGAGGCTACGAGGTCTGTTACGACTTGCCTTCAATTGTCGCAAACTCAAGACTCTCCGTAAACGCCCATAACTGTTGTAAACTGAGATTATTCGTAGACATTTATGCTGACGACACTACCATCTATGACAGCACATCAAAGATCGTAAACGACCAAGTTTTCTCTGATTCTCTTCCCCTCTGATCATGAGCACACAATAAAATGAGGAAAGAGGAGGCTGGTTACTTTTAATGCATCTAAAACCAAGCTTTTGTCTACATAATCAACGCTCTGATCCCCATCTATCATCAATCGAAATGATTGGATTTCGTCTTGAGGAGGCTTCATGTTTTGACAAGCTTCTGAGTTTTACTCCTGAACTGAAGTGGAACACATACATCAAATTCGTTGCCAAGGTCGCTGAAAAAATGGTGGGATCCTGCTATCGATCCAGTAGGTATCTCACTGCTAATGCAATTCTATATAAGAGCCAGGTACATCCAAAGATGGAGTATTGTTGCCAAATCTGCGGAGGAGCTGCTAGAAAGAATTTATCTCGCCTTGACAAAGTTCAAAATAGACTTCAAAACCGAAACTGAAACCACTATCTGTAATTTCCCCCAACCTGGATTCCATGGACAGAGTTTCTTTCTAAGAACTGCACACATGTGGAACTCTCTTCCATTTTTCTGCTTTACAGCTTACTTCCATATGGTTGTCTTCAAGTTCAACGAGAACAAGTTAATGATGAGCCGACCAAATTACTATGATATTGTCCTATTGACTACTGTACACTCTTTAACCCTTATCCTTGAGTGGTCTCCGGGAATCGATAAGTGGTGACCCTTTGTAAAAAAATAACTCTGGACCAGATATTAAAAATCACTTAGGTCTCCACGGTATGGCTAACCAACACTACAAGGAATGGTGCATCTTTTCCAAGTGATGTTACATCAAGTAACAGCTCGAAGCTGGATACTCAACCAGACTAGATGGATTCTAGTTCTAAATAAAAATATAACATAATATTAACATAAATAAAAATATAACATAATATAGATTCTAGTTCTAAATAAAAATTATAACATAATAAATTCTATAACATATTTAACTGATGAATTGGGGAGGCTAAAATTGTGTTAACATTTTTTACAAACACAGAACTTTAATGGAATATTCGGATATCTACGAGGTGCCTTCAATAAGTTTCCAGCCTTTTTTCGTATGGACACTTTTATTGATAGTACGCGCATGAAACCCTAGCTGAAATGCTGTACAGTTACAGCAACTTGAGGAAAGCCCAATGGAAGTTCTCTTGTGTGAGCGTGTCAATATATATATATATATATATATATATATATATATATATATATATATATATATATATATATATGTATGTATATATGTATGTATGTATAATTGAATTCAATACGTATTTTATTATATATATATATATATATATATATATATATATATATGTATATATATATATATACAGTGATGATCATATTTATTGGCACGGAAATATAAATGTTAAATTTTGTCTAATAAATTCTAAAAAAGGGATTAAATTAAAGAAAATAACAAAGTATATTATGAAATTTTAACTGGCCTTTCCGATGCAGCAATCGGATTTTAGAAAAAATAAATAACAAAGGAACAACAAACATAATTGCAAAAAACCCTTGTTAAAAATTATTGGCACGGCTTTGTTTTTCTTTTAGTATCAGTATAATATCAATCAATTTCCGGTTTACGTGCTTTCTGAACTTTTTTATAGCCATATTATGCTTGTTTAACGCTAATTCAGTGAATAATCTTTTTCAGATAATTTTTAGATAGCGATTTATTTAAACTATTATAAGTGACTAAATTATAATTTTCAATCGCCATGGTTAAAACTAAGGAACACAGCGAAGACGTCAGGAAGCTTGTTGTAGCATGCCATACCAATGGGGAGGGCTATGATAAGATTTCAAAGAAGCTTAACCTTCCCAAATCCACTGTTAGAGCCATAATAAACAAGTTCAAATCGCAAGGCCACGTTATGAGTTTAGAGGGTAGAGGGAGAAAAAGGATTCTTTCCCCAAGAGATGAACGGAAAATTGTTCGACAAGTAAAACTAAACCCAAGAATCTCTGTTGGGGAGATTGTTGATGAACAGAGCACCTCTGGAGTGAATGTATCTAGACATACAGTTGGCAGAGTTTTGAAGAGAGCTGGTTTAAAAGCATGTCGTCCGAGAAAGACTCCCTTATTGAAGCCTATGCAACTGAAAGCAAGGATAGCCTTTGCAAAACGTCATATTGATAAAGATGTTGCATTCTGGAAACGTGTTCTATGGACTGACGAAACGAAAATAGAGTTATTTGGCCATAATAAAGTGTCTTATATTTACAGAAAATCTGGCGAAGTTTTCCTGCCTAAGAACACCATACCCACAGTGAAGCACGGTGGAGGCAGTTTGATGTTTTGGGGATCCTTTGCTGCCTCTGGACCAGGGCGACTTGTTAAGGTCACAGGTAGCATAAAAAGGAAGATTATGTTAAAATATTGGATGAAAACCTGAAAGACTCTGCTAAAGAGCTCTCACTTGGTCGTCGTTGGTGGTTCATGCAAGATAATGACCCAAAGCATTCGGCTAAACTGACTAAGAAATGGCTTGAGGACAATCATATTAATGTTTTGGAGCCCAGACCTTAATCCAATTGAAAATTTATGGAGAACATTAAAATTGAGGGTAATGCAAAGGAAGCCTAAGAATCTTATTCAATTGGAGGATTATTGTCAGGAAGAGTGGGCTAAAATTACTACTGAAGAGTGCAACAACTTGGTTGTAAACTATGAAAAGCGACTGAGGAAGGCTATACAATTGGCTATTAAATAAATCGTGCCAATAATTTTGATCATCACTGTATATATGTGTGTGTATGTATGTATGTATGTATAATTGAATTCAATACGTATTTTATTATATATATATATATATATGTATGTATGTATAATTGAATTCAATACGTATTTTATTATATATATATATATATATATATATATATATATATATATATATATATATAAATTGGAATACTCAAGAGGAACGGCTCATCAAGAAATTGTTTACGTTGGACTAAAGACAACCACATTGTAGTCAGCTAGAAAGCAGTCCATCGGAAGACAGTTCTACAGGTGTGCAGTTCTAAGAAAGGCGCTTTTTTCATAGAATTTACGTTTATGTTTAGGCACAGATAAAGTGTGGGGAAAATTATTGGTAGTGGTTTCAGCTAGACGAGTGTTTTTCGTGAAAGTTTGGCGAGGGAAGACCATAGATTGGAGCTCAGATGAGCACTTGCTAAAAAAACAACAACAATAAAACAGAGACAGGCTCGCAACGTCTCTTATGTGAGAAAAATGGTATCCCCCCCATTAGGCTAGTATGCTCATACCCGGTTGTTCTGACAAAATTCTCTAAAGATAAACATTAGACATTTTGAGTAATGTCTAGTCGGTATTGAAGTTCTCTCTTGTCTAGTCGGCATTCATTCCTGCATGTTACATATGGTGAAATCAGAGAAAGACATATATTACATAAGAATCGTGGTAATTATTTAACAGTAAAATCCAGATAAATTTTCATTAAAAAAAAAAAAAAAAAAAAAAAAGGGAATGATTTATTTTGGATTATAGAAACATCACGAAAATCTAATGCACTGAATATGAACGAAGTGTGTGTGAGGGTGGGGCTGGAGGGTTAAGTGAGGCGAGACTTTTGAACGTAACTCCCCGCAGGGCGGCAAGTGCCCCTGAATTCAACCGTGATTTCAATTATTATTATTCAAACATCTGTAATGGATTCAACGACTCCTTGAATTTCTTTTTAACTTTTAAGTCCTACTTACTTGTTCATATGTCTCACATAGTCACTTAATAAACTCATACATATGTGGATGTGTGTGAAGCATTAAATATGCGCACATATATATTATAAACATATATACACACGTTTTCATTAGAAATGTTTTTATGTTTATGAATATATATATATATATTTATATATATATATATTTATTTATACATATATATATATATATATTTATACATACACACACATACATATATATATATATAGTAATTTATAAAATATATATGGCGATTAAGCTACAGTGAATATTCTGCGTTTCATCCACTATAGGATTCGTCAGGCTTATGCGTGATAGGAAGGGGCGCGGTGGATACTAGAAAGCTGATTGGCTAACTAAAAATCCTCAACATATATAAAAACAAGAAACAACCACAGAATTCGCGCATAAGCCTGACGAATCCTATAGTGGATGAAACACAGAATATTCAGTGTAGCTTAATCGCCATATATATTTTATAAATTACTAACTAGCTCTACCTACGTATTGAGCACTTTTGAAGTAAATACTTAAAGTTTACGCATGAATCTATACTTTCGTATATTAAATTTATGTGAGTAAATGAAGTATATATATATATATATATATATATATATATATATATATATATATATATATATAAAGCTTAGTGCGTTAGAGGAAAAGAGTGAGCTCAATTCTATAAGAGGAGACTTAGCTGGGTCATATAAAGCTCAGCAAGTATCATTGAAGCTTATATAGGTGAACAATAGAAATAGGAAATGAATCACAAAAACTATATATTGGTGGATATAGATTGGTTCATTTATTCAATAAGAGAATATAAACAATTAGTTGGGGGGATAGAAAGGACTCTTTATGCCAAGGCCTAGAAACAGTGCCACATATTGCCACTTGTTACCTAGCATATATTGTACTCTGAAATCCAGTATTATAGCCAACTAGCCACCCAAACCGACCCCTTTCGCCTTAAATCGTCACCATAATACCCCTCCCAAAATTAAACACTACTTCATAGTGCTGTTGTCGTCTCGGTTGCATCTGTCAAACAATGCCCCTCCATAGATAATAGACACCTTACGAACCGTTATAATAGAATCCACCATCCACCCATCCACGCTATATCCCAACTTTAACACTAAAACATATACTACATGCATTTAAGACTTAGATAAAGACCCTATACACCTTTTTAAATTACATTATATATAATACGCTCCTCCTTTATTTAGAATTCGATAAAACTCCCCAAACATCACCTATAATTTTATTTGATCTATTTCGTTCCTAATGGATCCCACACTAAACGCCGCATCCGCACTATGTTATCTAGCATTTTCTCTACTCTTCTGATGAGAAGCATTAGGCTTCGAAATGCCTTGGCATAAAGAGTCACCTTCTATCCCCTATTAATATATTCACCAATGTATAGTTTTTGTGACTTCATTTCCCATTCCTATTGTTATATATATATATATATATATATATATTCTCTCTATTTCAGTTTGTATTTCTCCTCACACCACAACTCATTTTTGCAACCCCCTCTTTGTATTATTACAGGTGTGAATATTCCCTCTGTTTCAGTTTGTATTTTTCCTCACACCACAACTCATTTTTTTGCAAATCCCTCTTTGTAATACAAGTCTGAATAATGAGAAAATCTGTATTTTTTTAAACAAAAACTTTTAAATAACTTTTTTAGATTAAATTTTATTAGACTTCTTTCAGAATAGAAAATCTTTAGGATTTAATAAGGAACATATTTCATATAAGTTTTATTAACAAATATTCAGTAGATAACGAGAAAAATAGAGATGCAATTTTTAAAAGGAATGTATAACTGGTTACGGTCAATAGTAGTCCTCGCCAGCGAAAGTCTTTGTTATTGTTATTCTATTATTATTATTAGTATTTAAAGCATTGTGTGCCCTGCTCTTTCGCGCGAGGACTAATATATATATATATATATATATATATATATATATATATATATATATATATAGATATATATAGATATATATATATGTGTGTGTGTGTGTTTGTTTGTTTGTGTATGTATATATATATACACACAAACAAACACACACACACACACACACACACACACATATATATATATATATATATATATATATATATATATATATATATATATATGAACGCTTTTCGGGGTAAACGGCCAACTAGCACCGTGTATATTTGTGTGTATGCATGTGTTTGTTGGGGTGGAGAGAGCTCCGGTAAACCGTGGTGAAGGCAACCTTTCTAGGAGAAGCAAATCTCTGATTAAAAAAAACATAAAGTAGGAGACCAGTACCTGCAGTAAGCTGGTCTGCAGTTTAACTTGTTGCTGGCCATCTTGCTCTTGCTTGTTGCTGGATCTCAACATTTTGAAACGAGAGAGAGACTTAGCTGTCGTACAAAGCTAAAATTCTGTAACATCAGCTGTGTATAGATACTCCCTCAGAAAACTTCAATAGAAATGGTCCTGCTGCGATGGAAAATTTGTGACGCGTGGAGGCTTAAAATGCTGGAAGCATGTAATAATTGATCTCATTGCCCGTCTTCAGTATCATGTCTGCTTGAGCGTGTGAATTCACCAGTAGGACTAAAAAAAGTCATTTTTGGGCTCATAAACATTAAGTGTCTGAGGGAGTGGCACTAGTCTGACAAGACGTTGCAATCATCATATATATATATATATAGTTTAAAGAAGCTTTGAGCTAAATAAAGAAAGCAAGGTAAATAAAAATAAGAATGCAGTTTAAATTCCTTAGAAAACAAAACAAAACAAAAAAAAACACTAAATTTAATCTATCGCGGATTTAGCACCTACATAATCCGACTTCTAAAATGTTTAACTTACAATAAAATATTCAAGGATGAAAAAAAATAACAAAAAAGCCTTAGATAAAATTGTTAAATAGAAATAGAATTAGCACCGACATAATCCGACTTCTAAAATGTTTGACTTACAATAAAATATTCAAGGATGAAAAAAAATAACAAAAAAAGCCTTAAATAAAATTGTTAAATAGAAATAGAATTAGCACTTGCATAATCGACTTCTCAAATGTCAAAAATTAAATAGTATTCAACGAGAGGAGGATGTAAAAAACAACTTTAACGACGGCTGTAAAATACATGGCTCTCCAGTTGAAAATACCACTTCCGCAATAATAAAATATAGAACAATTCGGTTAGTATCTATACATATACTATCTATCTATCTATCTCCACACACACACATATATATATATATATATATGTGTATATATATATATATATATAAAATAAAAATTACAATTAAATTTACCAAGATGGTAAAATGAAAGTATATTATAAATATTAAAGAATTAATATTTATAAAGTTATCTCAACCAGATGTAAAAGCTCGATAAAATAAATAGGAAATAGAGCTTATAATACGAGCCAGCAGTTAATAAAACATGTTAAAACACTTTGAAAAAGAGTTTAAAAAATATTTAATCTGAAAAGGAAACATTAGACAAATGGATAGTCCTTAATCCACGGAGTTTCGAAGAAATGCTTTCCTTCTCATCAGAGGGTAGGAATAAGCAAAATGTGGGATCAGATTTTGCTTGCAAAAGTATTTGATGAAACTGCAAGTAAGTCAAAGATCTTACTTGAAAATAAAAAAGTGAATCAGAGTGAATATAGTGAATAAAATGTGATTACACATGAATGGATAGTCTGGTAGAAGATAAATAATCCAGTGACGGTAAAATCCAAATATATAACTTCAAGAAAGTTAATTGAATTTCCATTATCACAAGTAAAATCCAATCAAAACTCCAGGGATTAAGGACTATC
The DNA here is from genome assembly GCF_053919585.1 of Euprymna scolopes. Classification (NCBI taxonomy): domain Eukaryota; kingdom Metazoa; phylum Mollusca; class Cephalopoda; order Sepiida; family Sepiolidae; genus Euprymna; species Euprymna scolopes. The sequence continues at coordinate 3,223,001 of NC_136511.1, forward strand.
CATTTATCTAGTGTTTCCTTTTCAGATTAAATATATTTTAACTCTTTTTCAAAGTGTTTTTAGCATGTTTTATTAACTGTTTGTTCGTATATATATATATATATATATATATATATATATATATATATATATTGTTATTGTTGTCTTTTTTTAAGCGATACATACGGTTAATATTTTTTTTTTTACTTAGAAAGTCGCCCTTTTTAATTTGGACGTATATAACATTTTTATTTATTTATTATTTTTAAAAACAGTAATCTACGTACACGCGTGTTTCAAGTTCGTTACCTCTCTAGAAACAGTTGAACTACGCTGACGAGAGGTAACGACCTTGAAACACGCGTGTACGTAGATTACTGTTTTTAAAAATAATAAATAAATATATATATATTTTAAATAAAGGAGTAGTCACCAACAATGTGTATTTTTTATCATTATTTTATTATTCCATGTCTTGGTTTTTCATTTTGAATTATGTTTAGATCATTGTAATAATGTTTTTAAGTCACTGAAATCGTTTACGCGCGTTTCAGACGGTCTGTGATGCGTCCTCGTCAGAAATTATTTTCAAATGTGTAAAAATGGCGATTTTCGTAGTTAGTTTGAAGTTTTTCCAAGGGGTGGAAGCTTGTAAGTGTTTATTATACATTGGTATACTGAATTTTTATTGCTTTTTTATTTGGTTTGTCCAGGGAGATTTTGACCTCGCTGTAGTAATTTCTGATGAGGACGCATCACAGACCGTCTGAAACGCGCGTAAACGATTTCAATGACTTAAAAACATTATTACAATGATCCAAACATAATTCTCAATGAAAAACCAAGACACGGAATAATAAAATAATGTTAAAAAATACACAGTGTTGGTGACTACTCCCTTATTTAAATATACATCTTTCTTTCGTTGGAATTTATTAACCCATTTTATTTATATATATATATGTATATATATATATATATATATATATATATATATATATATATATCGCTAGTTCTCATCCCCAAACCAGAAGATGTATTTAACTTACACTTATAATATTTTATATTTTCATGAAGTTCGTCATCGACGTGTTTCGTTGTATACTGAGAACTCACCAAACACCTCATGAGGTATAAAGGTATGTTCCTTAGCAAACACTTACAAAGATTTTTGTTGTTTTTTTAAGGATTTGATGAAGTAAAATGACAATGCAAGGAATTAGAATATATTGCAGTGTTTATAGGCATCCTGCCCCTCGCTTAAAACGTTCAGATTTAATCGAACTTTGAAATGTTATCTTATGCAACCATATTTGATTTCAAATCTACACCACCCCCACACATTTAGGATCAACTGGACTTATGAAAAAGAATTTAAAAAATTACCTGTCGAATATACCCGGTGAACCAAGTTCAAGAGAAATACTGATGTAATGAAATAACCTAACATCCCTTCATATACGAACTGAACTATACACTCTCACGTGACTGAGTTTTAAAGTAAGGATATAACAAATAGATATATGTGAATTTTTTCTCATTAAATAATATTTTAAAAAGGCAGCAACATGAAGCCATTTTTATTGCCTATATACCAGTTTTTGACTTCAGTCTATATGCTTGGCACTTCTTTGGTCTCCAACGTATACCATTTGCAGCGTACTGCTTGGAATTCACTTTGGATGCAGAAACCCTATGCGCGCGTGCGTGGAGTTTTTTGTGCTGATAGATAAGAAAATACAAATAATTGGACCCAAAGCAACGGTTAGAATTTTAGAAATATCTCTTGGTTTGAGTGACTGAAATAGTGGGTGAATACCTGACATCCTGTAGGATGCCTCATCCATCATAAAATAAAACTATTAGAAAAATATATACGTATTTATGTATACTTAATTATATATTAAAGTATACATTGTCACGTTTTTTCTTAATATATATATATATATATATATTTATCTATATATATATATATATATATATATATATATATATATACGGTTAGGGGCCTTGACTTGGTTTGAAGTAGCCGCATTGATTAGCTGTGAAACAGCGAAACAGTACTGTATGTGGATGACTATAATGCTTCTCATCTTTTGTTGAGCATAATGAGAAGTGATACACGAATTACCATTAGCGTATAAAGCGATGCTCTTTGTGTAAACAAATCGAGCTTAGGTATGTCGGACGATGTCAAAACATCGTAAAACTCACGACTCGATCAGCAGCCGCCGATAGCGTAGTGGTTAAAAGACTTGACTGTTGTACAGCGGTCGGGTTTCAATCCTGGTTTGAGGTAGTTGCCTGTCTTTCAATCCTGGCTGGAGGTAGTTACCCTAAATCTTAAACATACTAGTGTGTATAGGTTCAATCAGAAGTGGAATGTGAATTAGACATATCTCTGCTAAATGGGGTTTCAGATTTAATCAGATATATTCAGCTATGAAAATGCTGTTTATTTGGCTCGTATTTTTTCCTGGTCAACAAAATGTATAACTTACGTTGCGCTCTTGTATATCCTCGTCTCACTACTATCATCCTGCATGCATTAGTGAGGAGATTAAGAGATAAAAAAATAAAAGGGAAAAGAAGAAAAACATAACAAAGGAAGAACAGAAAAAGTGAAAAAATAAAGAATGAAAAAATGAAATGTAAACCATAAATAATTTTTTAGTAAATGATTCTAAGGCGTGTCTGTCTCCTTCCTACTTGTCCCCCATCCTCGGCCACTCCCATAACCCCCACCCATATTTATCATCATAGTGTTATTACTTATTTACGAAGCTTTGAAAGTTGTGTAGCAATAATAATAATAATAATAATAATAATAATAATAATAATAATAATAATAATAATAATAACAAAATCTCGAAGTTTATATAATTAATTTATCTCCATGCTTAGATAAAATCATCTACTCTAATTGTGATAACGATAATTGAAAATATATACTAATGTTTAAACTAAAATTCAAAAATCAAAATATAAAGAATAATGAATTTCCAAAAAATAGAAGATAAGATAATAACGGCAAAGGATAAAATAATTCAAGATATAAAATAAGTTTAGATAGTTAATCTGAAGGTATACACGTATATATATATATATATATATATATATATATATATATATATATATATGCATATACATATACTCACATGTATATGTTTTATATTTATTTGGGGTAAATACAAATATAAATATTTCATAGTTAGTCTTTAAGTCTATGCTATATAACGATGAATATTCTTTGCTGCTCAAATTACTTAGTTGTTGTTAGTAGTTGGCGATTTAAATGCTATGTCTAAGAATAAAGTAAATGAAAACTAACAAAGATTGTGTGGTAAGAAAATTAGCAAATATTAAAAAAAAAAGAAAAAAAGAAGAAGCTATAATTCCTGTTTCTTTCTTTTGCGACGTTTTTTTTTTTTTGTCATTTTGGAGGGTCAATATTCGAACGTTCTCGTCGAATGTAAAAAATGTTTTTCCATAGTCGCGAAAATGATCAACTTCATAGATCGTCTTCAGGCGAATGATGAGTGGGGGGGGAGCTTAAGTGTTTTTAATGATTTTAAACAATTTTTAACGACTTTGTCAATAAATCCACTAAATTAAATTTTTTCATTTATCAATGAAGAATGCATAAATAAAACATGCTGCCTAAATATACTTATATATATATATACACATATATATATATATATATATATATATATATATATATATATATATATATATATATACTAGCATCTGTGACCGGCGTTGCCCGGGTGTTTGGATGTGTATGCTGAAAAAACCGGTAAATTTGTTTAATTTTGACCCCTATTATGACCCCTTCAAATTTATTGGTTTGGGTTCAAGTCCAGTTATTAAGTTAGATACATGTCCAAGGAACCTGTATCTAAAATATTAAGTGTTTAGACCTAAAATTGTCGGAGAAGTTTGGTAGAGTTCTCAAAGGTCAAATCCTTGAACTTTGATCCCCTTAATGGCTAAATGTCTGGCCGAAAACCGATCAGATAGACTTTTCAAAATCTCAGTGCCCGGGATATCAAATTTCGAGTTTGTAGACTACAAATTTACAGAGTTATTGCGTAGGGAAATGTACAAATACAGACACACAGACAGACAGATACACATACACGTTCACTTTATATATATATATATATATATATATATATATATATATATATATATATATGGATTAACAAAAACATATCCGTATACATATATATGGAAACAATTTTGTGTTTACTGTAAACATTTCACGCAATATTATGCAAGTATGAATCACGTAGAATATATGCATGAATATAATTACACGTAATAGTTAACTAAAGATGTTTATCCCATCAGAAAACCGACAAAACTAATAGGGAATTAATTAAAATGAATGTTTGAAAGATTATGCAAATTAGCTAGATCTTTTGCTAGTGAATGCAGTTCCACAAGCCATATATAAGAAAGTTGTATTTTCTTTTTAAATAAATAGAAAAGAGGGGTTTTAATATGAATATCATTACACACAAAAGAAAAACGAGTTTATAGAAGTATATATATATATATATAAATATATATATATATATATATGGAACATTTCTTTCAAACATATCTGAAGAGATGTTGACTACGAAAATATTTTAAATAACATAAGATTAAAAATTGTCTGGTTGATGTCGAAACAATTGTAATATCCAAAAAAAACCCTACAAATATGAAGTTATACCTTCCTATTGTATTTGTTTTTGCCAGTGTGTGTATATATATACATACATATATATATATATATATATATATATATATATATATATATATATATATATATATACTAGCTGTACCCGGCCACGCGTTGCTCTGGCTCTGTTTGTTAAAATGGAACACATGTGAAAGTAGAGAAAAGTTTGATTCTTTTTTTCAAGAGAATGTACAAATTATTTTTTAACAGATGTTAAGAAAATAAACAGAAAAATACTTCCATCATTAATTGTGCAAAAAAAATGAATAAAATGTTGATTTAGTGTTCCAATATGCTTATAAATTACGATAAAACTTGCTGAGTATGCACTGTTTTATGGTTGTTGTAAAAATGGAACGGAAACTTAAATTTCGCTTCGTTTTAACCTTTCTTAATTTTTTAATTGTGCCCCCCAAACGAATATAATCAAAACAGTAATATTCAACAATTGTACTTTATGTATATAAAACACAAAATATTTATTAAAAAAAAAAATTTTTTTAAAAGAAGTTAATAACGAAAGGGAAATAATTCATTTTTAAACGAAAAAGTCAGTTTGGTATATCTTTTTGTTATTTTTTACATAAGTCCAGCTTACCATTCACATTGGAAATGTCGACATTTATAGGTTGTCGAGTACGTTTACAATGCTCTTTCCAATAAACCGAATGTAATATTTTAGACAAACGTTTTTTTTAATTCACGCCCCCCATTTTCAAGTGTCTAGTAAAAAGTAAATAATTAATTTACACACCAAAGTTTTCTATATCACAAATTGAAGAGAAAAGGCCAATAAGTAATATATTCAAATTTAAAACAAAAAAGTAGTGTTTTTTAGAAATTGACCTGTAAAGTTCGAAGTTTAAAACCTTTTTTTTAACCATGTTGTTTGTTTTTTATTTTGTTTCTTTTTATGAAACCTTGGTCCTCGCTCCTTTAATTGAAAAAAATATAGGGCTTGAATTACATTTTTGAGTAGGTAAAAGCTTGGAAAGACAGGGGGTAGAATAATTCACGCCTCCCATTTTGAAATGTCCATTAAAAAGTAAATAAATTATAAATTGAAGAGAAAAGGTCAATAAATAATATATTCAAATTTAAAACAAAAAAAGTAGTGTTTTTTAGAAATTTACCTTTAAAGTCCGAAGTTAAAACCTTTTTTTTTAAACATGTTGTTGTTGTTTTTTTGTTTTTTTTTAATGAAACCTTGGTCCTTCCTCCTTTAATTGGAAAAAAATAGGGCTTGAGTTACATTTTTTGAGGAGTTATAAGCTTGGAAAGACGGGGTGGAATTATTCACTATTTTTCACGAAATTTCTTACACACCTACCAATCTATCCATGTTAAGAACGGCTTTCGGAATAGACACCCCTAACCTTGCCAGAATACCCGAAAAGCTATAAAAGTTTACGTGTCGAATGTGAACGATGAGTTGGACGTAATGTAAAAATGTACCGAATTTAAAAGTGAACGAAATTCAAATTTCCGTTCGATTTTTACAACCGTAAAGCAGAGCATTCTATGCAAATTTTACCTAACTTACTGTATTAATGCTATTTTTGTAAGCAAGAAAAAAAGGTAAATATACAGATACACTACTACAGAACACCGACCACTCTAATTTGTTTTTTATAGGTAATTGAGGTCGCTGACAACGAATCTGATAGTCAAATTTGGGGCAAATTTACCGTTTGCATGGTATTTACCCCTGAACCCACGAATTCCTTTCCACCATTTTGCAGCTTCCGTTTATGCTACGCTCATGCACGCTGTAGCATAAACGACGGCTTCACCAAGCAAATTACGTTGGGGGGAGGGGATTTTTTTTCCAGGACATAGAATTTTCTAATTTTCAAAAATACATCATAGCGCTTTTTGGGTGGAAAATTTAAAATTAGCTGAAAAAGAAATAAAATAAGAAAAGGAAAGCACACCAAGTTGGAGTAGGAGGGTAATTTATCTGGGGTTTTTTTGTTTTTTTTTTACCTGGAACATCGAATTTTCAAATTTTCCGTAATTAACGCACCGACATTTAACAATTAGAACACCATTTAACATTTTCCGAAGATTTTGCTTTGTACATTGGGGGTGCGAGCGGGGGGGGTGATGTTGGGGCGCGCACGCGCCCCAAAATCACATCCCCCCAAACAAATTAGAGTGGTCGGTGTTCTGTAGTAGCGTATCTGGATATTTACCAAAAAAAAAAATTAGGTTTGGCTATAAATTCCTAAACTAATTTCACCCTAAATAATTTAGGTGACTGAAATAGGAATCTAATTGAATCTTTAATTTATTGAATAGTATGCGAGAATTCATTTTCTTCGAGTTATATTGAATTCATTAATACGGACTTTAGGGGCTTTTTTCGTAATGTTACTGTAAACATTATTTTTTATTGTTACAAATTACGATGCTTTAAAAAAAAACCTAAAATAAATTCTTGCGTTTTTTATTTACTACTGAAAACCGTAACTTAAGTAAAGATATCTTTTGTTTAAACAAAATGAAACATTTTCACTAAGAGTTAAGTAAAAATAATTAGTTCATTATATTCTGCTATCATTATTTGAAAAATACTGCAATTTTCATTAAAAATCGTTAATTTCCTGATTGTTGGTGAATTTTTAAGTAAAGGGAGGAGTCAAAATGTGAATACACTGTGAGCGTCGGCATTCAAGCCACAACGTGTGGTTAATTTAAATTAAATTTCAATCACATGGTTATATTATCAATAATCATGTAATTAAACATATTGAAAATTTACCGATATTGTAAACACATTCTGTTTACATTAAGCCTGTAGTATTTTTTTAGTGATGCAATGTTGTCAACTGAGATTTAAAAAAACCCGCGAGATCAGGAGAAAGAAATGTCCAGAAATCGCTAGATTTTTAATTTTTATCGTCTTAAATTTTAAAAAATATCAATCCCCCCTCCTAAAAAAAAATCCATATTTTAACTTCCTACAATAAAAAAAAATTTATAAATATAGTATATTTAATATATAAAATGTTCCGTGTTTTCTCACTATATGTTTCTGGAATTATATTGAAGCGGTTAGTTCCCCAGAAGGCTTACATATTTTATCAGCTAGTTTTGCCTGTTTTTTTTTCAGAGAGGGAATTATTTTTTTTTTTGCAGGAAACAAATCATAAACTCAAACTTTTTATAATAAAAGTTAAATAGAAATATACTGCAAATTAAACATCACAATAATGGTGCAACATATTTTGAAATTAGAAAAATAAAAAAAACAAAAAAAACTTTGTTTAGCATATTAAAAGTATTTAGGTTGGTAGATAATTAACTTCTACTGTATTGGTATAAGCTTTTTTTTTTGCTGTTGTTTCTTGCTTTTTACAATTTTAGATCGTATTTTAAACTAAACTTCGGAGGTTGGAATGCCCCCACCTAAAATGTACTTGGAAAAATCGATTTTATAGTGAGATTTAAGAATGGTTAGTCGAAAAAGGTGAAAAAAAACAAATTATCAATAAATACTTGTTACCAAAGGCAATAAATGCTACTTTTTTTTATTTACATGAATGAGTTTGTTTTATGTTTTAAAGTATTTTCAAGCATTTTTCTTTATTTTTTAATAATCTAATGCGGGTGTGTGGGTGCCAAATATCTTCAGATGTTCTAGAATTCCCCGCATGATTGCAAACAAAATCTCCAGATCTAGCAGGAAAACCGCTACATTGTAACACTGGTCACGTGACAGGAAGCGGTAATAAATAATTGTCCCTAAATAAAAAAATGGCCTCTCGGTACAAAGAAAAACATCTATTTATCATAGAAAAATTAAGTATAATGTTATAATTAAAAAGAAATATATAATAACACACATGGATATAGTAAACATATTATACCAAAACGTGGAAGCCATCCGTCCAGTGGGTTTTTAGACTATTAATTCCGAACGAACCAAGAGTTACATTTATATATATATATATATTTATATATATATATATAGTCATCCACATACAGTATGGTTTCGCTGTTTTACCGCTCATCAGTGTGGCTAAACAAGCAACTAACTCAAGCCTATATATATATATATATATATATAAAGAGAGAGAGAGTAAGAGAGAGATATGGGTATATATATATATACATATATATATATATATATATATATATATATATATTTAAATACTGACTCAACGGGCAGTTTTGTATGAGGATAAAAGTTTTGCTATATATGTTTCAGAAAACATTTTTAAAGAAAGCAACATAAAAATCGGGAGGCAATAGGAACCATACCGAAACCATCACATTTCCAACCGAAATACACTTCTCCAATTTTATTTGTAGCTATAATCGGCTCTGTTAATTATGTACGAATAAATAAATGACCAACGCGACTGTGCGAATGCGTGCAACTCAGCAACTCAATCCGGTTGATGTTATTAAACAATTTCAGTTCAAATGTCGATTAGTTTTCTTCATCTGTTTGATGAATTTTACTTTTTAAATGCTTAATTATAAAGCAACTGTTTTTTAATCAATCGATTTCATTTGTTCATCTTTGATGTTTGTTGTCAATCTGTTTTGCATTCGTTTTCATTTGTTATGTTTTATTTTTTTTCTGGATGTTTAGATGAAGGAGAAAAAAGCTACAAAGCATCGTTAGCAATTAAGGAATTAACTCTGATTTTCATTGCTCTTTTTCGGTCGGTTTAACAATGTCTTTGACGTTCTCGAATCATTAAGGCGTACACAGTTCAGATTATGACAATTGATGTGAACACAACTTAAGTAAAAACGACGGCATATTTTTGGAAATAAATGATGAGATCGCCGTCTTCAACACTTCCATCAAAAGTTCGAATACATTTAATGTACATAGGATTATATATATATATATATATATATATATATATATATATATATATATATATATATATATATATTTATATAATTGATATGTAGTTTGCTTGAAGCGGTGTGTGGGATAGCTATGTAGCAGAGAGTTAGAAGGCTATCACAATGCGAGGAATGAGATATAGTCGTTGTTCTTGGAAGAAGACAAAAACAAGAAGCGATTTACGAATCAATAAGTACATACATACATGTCTATATATACATATATTTATTCAGTTGCATTAAATACAAATGTCTTACTTGTTGTCTACGACAATATCCATTATTAATTTCATAAAAAAAATTCCCTTTTCAAATGGTAGACGTGACAGATCGATTCAAAGCATGCTAGATTATGGAGCGGAAATTGGGTGGCGGCTGTGTGGAGCCTCGGAGCAAACGTAAGGACGGGATTCAACATATTTTTTTGTTTCTTTATCTTTATAAAAAAATTTCCTATATATATATATATATATATATATATATATATATTATTTATTTATTTTTTAGTTTATAACTTGTTGCTTTAGCGTAAGCTTTTTTTAAATTTTGTATATCCTCTGTCTATTTTGTCTTTATTATTATTTTTTCTGCTCTGTATTATTAATTTATTTATTTAATTTATTACCATCCCAGCATATTCAGCTTGGCTTGGTGTATCTAGGTAACGTAAGTCGCCAGTAGGCTGGTACTGGTTAGCTTTTGGAGGTGAGAGGTGGAAGGGGGTGCGAGAGAGGAGGGTAGGAGGGAGCGGGATGTAGCGCTCTCAGTCGGCTGTTGGGATATTTAGGTTAGGGTTGTGGTTGTCAGGAATAGGGAGATAGCTGGGAAGGGGGCGCTAGATTGACATTCCTTGGGAATTGTTTATTTATTTTAATAAAACTATAAGTGGTTATAGATGGAACCTTTTTGTTTCTATTTAATTCTTTATTATTATTTGTTTATTAATTTATTTGTGTTTGTTGTTAGTGTTTATTTGGGTTTGAATAGGTGGGTTAGCTTAAATCAAACGTTTTTTCAATTGGTTTATGTTATTTCAGCTAACTATTTTTCATTATTGTATATATATATATTGCTGTTATTTACTTATTTATTTAATATCTTTTATTTTTTATATATAATTTATATGGGCGGGGGCTTGTGGTAAGGTCCTGTCTGGACTGTGAGTTAGTGTATGGGCGGTGTTCAGTGGTGTACTGTTCTAATGGGTTATGGTTGTAATGGTAAGTCTTTGGTGGGAGCAGATGTAAAGTTATATAATGAATGATAATCCGAGCTCAAGTCGGTTGTTGAGTTCTAGCCGTAATTTGCATATTAGTAATGATTCCTTTATATGAAAATTCCCAATTTTACGTTCTGTGGTTAAAATATCGACTATTGATAGATATATTAGTGTTTCTGCAGGTGTTAGGTGTGTGTGGAATGATGATGCTTGTGTTTGTCTGTGTTCTTTGATTCTTATGTGTAGGGATCTTGTGGTGCTGCCCACGTAGAATTTTCCGCAGGCAGAGCATTCTAGTTTGTAGACTACATGTGTGCGGTGGCATATGGTTGCGGGGTATTCTGGTCAATTTGTCAGTGTGCATGGTGGTGGGTCCTCGGTGTGCTTGCGTTTAGAAAGCTGTTGTCTAAGGGATGGTCCGAAGTGGACTAGTTGCATATTGAGACCCTCCCTTCTGATGGCCCTGCGGATAGCCGTTGTGATTTTGTCGCCGGGATGGGACATTTTAAGGAAGCAGTTATAGCTGGGGAAGCTTCTTCTACGTTTTCTTGTATTCCAGAGGTGTTTAATGACGGTGCTGGGGTATCCGTTTGTCTCTAGGAACTGGTGGAACTATTTTGTGCATTCTGTCATGTCATTAGACTTACTGCATGCGGATGATCTCATTCCTTGCATATCCGATAATGGCGCTAGTAGGTAGGGCTGACTTTTAGTGTACAAATATACTTCGGCTGGCTGCTTTTTGGTAGAATTTAGTAGTGATGGTCCTCTCGTCTGTTATTTTGAGGTTGAAATATAGGAGTGATAGGGATCCGTTATCGCTGAGGTGTACGCTGGTGAATTCTATGTTTGGGTCGGTATCGGAGAATATGGTGTAGATGTTCTCAGTATCGGCGCGTGATGATGTGAGGATCAGGACATCAGCGACATATCTCGAGAGAAATATGACCGAGTTGGACGTGTTGAGCGATCGGTGTTCTAGACTGTCCATGTACGAGATGGCCAGTATTCCTTATAGTTTTATTAAAATAAATAAATTAACAATTCCCAAATAATGTCAATCCAGCGCCCCTCTTCCCAGCTATCTTCCTATTTCTGACCACCACACCCCTAACCTAACCCCCCAACAGCCGACTGAGAGCGCCACATACCGCTCCCCCTTCCCTCCTCTCTCATATCCCCCTTCCACCTCTCTCCTTCAAAAGATACCAGTACCAGCCTACTAGCGACTTACGTAACCTAGATACACCAAGTCATCCCACTGAATATGCAAGGATGTTAATAAATTAAACAAATAAATGAATAATGCAGAGCAGCAGAATAATAATAATAATAATAATAATAATAATAATAATAATAATAATAATAATAATAAAGACAACAAAATAGACAGAGGGTATACAAAATAAGAAAAGCTTACGCTAGAGCAATACATTATAAACTAAAAAAATAAATAAATAATATATATATATACAAAAAAATTTGATAAAGAAAAGGAACAAAAAAAAATATGTTAAAGCCCCTCCTTACATTTGTTCCGAGGCTCCACACAGCCGCCACCCACTTTCCGCTCCATCATCTAGCAAGCTTTGAATCGATCTGTCACGTCTACCATTTGAAGAGGGAATTTTTACTACAGAGTGGCCCACCTAAAAGTAGACCAATCTCTCTAATCTTTTTCTCATCAATTTTGTTTTCAGATAATGTTGCCTACTTAAAAGTAGCCCGATCTTTCTAATATTTCTCCAATTATTTTTTTTTTTTAGATATAGCGGCCCGCTTCAAAATAGCCCGATATATCTCATCTTTCTCTTATCGACCAACTGACACCACAAGACATTTATTCCAACAAGATGGCACTACATGCCACACATCTCACAGATCACTGACATGAGTCCATGATGTGTTTACGGAAAAGTCAACAATAAGCAAAGAGATATGGCCATCACGTTCCCCGGACTTGTCATCATGTTATTTTTATCTTTGAGGGACTTTAACACAAAAAAGTTTATGCAAATAATCCTCACAATCTAGAATAACTAAAAGAGAGCACTATCAACGCTATCAGGAGCATCACCAGAGAAGATCTACAGGCAGTATCTGTAAAAGATGTTAAACGTGCCCAGAAATGAATAGATGTCAACGGGGAGCACTTCCATCCGATCTTGGCCTTCGAGCCAAGATTCCTTTTACACATTGATAAAAAAAATGTTTTACACGATTGGACTCTAATTTGGACGACCCCAGCACGAAAGGGTGAATGCGATATTATCGTAGCTAAGAGAATTTCTTGTTTTTGTTTTAGAGTGACAAGGATTCCCTTTTTTGAGTTGGCCTTGTGCCTAATTTTTTGTTCATATTTAATTTATATTGTATTTTTTAACCTGAATAAAAGATTTATTACCTCAAAGTGTAGTATCTGTTCTTCAGATGCTGCAATTCAATTTCTTGTTCTCTCTAGGAGGAGAAATCCTTCACGACTGAGAACATATGTTTGTTCCTTTTCTCTACATTAAAAAAAGTCCCTGGTGTCTGTGTCCCGTGGGGAGGCATTGTAAATAGGAACACTACGTGTAATTTAAACAATTATCCTTGAGTGGCCTCTGGGCCTTAATAATGTGGTGATGCCTGTGTAAAAAAATATTAAAAAGGAATGTTCCTCCTCTCTACTACATTTTCTGGGCTACTTTTAAGTGGGCCACTGTAGTTTTTAAATCTAAAATTAGCGATCATGCCCAAAGAAAATTGATTGCTATTTGTTTTTTATTTACTAACTAAAATAACGATAAAAAAATCACAAATAATTTTTTTTTACATAGGCATCACCACATTATCAAGGCCAAGAGGCCACTCAAGGATTAGGGTTAAAAAGTGTACAGTAGAAATTGGACAATATAGTAATCATTAGTAATGAAAATTTGGTAAATTTGATAACTTATATGGAACGGCTCATCAAGAACTTATTTACGTTAGACTTGAACACAACCATATTGTAGTCAGCCGGAAAGCAGGAAAACGGAAGACAATTCCACAGGCGTGCAGTTCTAAGAAAGAAGCTTTGTTCATGGAATCTACGTTTAGGTTTAAGCACAGATAAAGAGTGGGGGGAATTATTGATAGTGTTTACAGCTAGACGAGTGTTTCTTGTGAAAGTTTGGCGAGGGAGGACCATAGATTGAAGCTCAGTCGAACACTTTCCATGAAAATAACGATACATCAGAGACAAACTCGCAACATTTCTTCTGTGAGATAGAGGTTGCAAGGAAGAGAAAAGGACATTTCCTACGAGGCTACGAAGTCTATTTTGAACTCTATCAAGGCAGGTCAAGTCCTTTCTTGCAGCTCCTGCCCAGATGTGGCAACAGTATTCCATCCTTGGACGTACCTGGCTCTTATATAGATAGAGAATAGCATCAGCAGTGAGATATCTACCGGATCGATAGAAAGATCCCACCATTTTTCCAGCGGCCTTGGCAACAGATTTGATGTACGTGTTCCATTTAAGATCAGGAGTAATGGTCAAGCCAAGAAGCTAGTCAAAACTAGAGGCCTCCTGAAGACGAGAGCCATTCATTTCAATTGATGCCAGATGTGGATCAGAATGTTGATGATGTAAAGAGAGAAGCTTGGTTTTAGATGCATTAAAAGTAACCAGCCACTCCTTACCCCATTGTACTACATGCTCAAGATCAGAAGAGAGAGAATAATAAATCTTGCAATTAGTTTCCACATTTTAAAAGTATATAAAGAGCGGAACGATAAAATTGTCGCCCTAAATAAAGGACATGGTTTCATTTCCGTTTGATGAAAACCGGTTTTATTTTTTTTGTTGCAGACCATCTACTAGTTGGTCAGTTGTGTACAAATCACAAGAGCAATAGGAGCCTTCTTTCATGTCTGAAAGTGACGCAATGTTCAACGAGCGATATCGGAGATGCGCCGCTTTACAACTCATGCTCTCTACCAATCTGTTATGCCAACAGGACCATTGCCAGCACCCTGAAAATGCATCGCTGGATTGCCACGAATAATAGGGACGTGTCCAGAGTGATGAAAACAAGTTTCTGGCCACGGTTATGGTCTTTGGTGTGGTTTCTAGTGAGGGGCACATCATGCCACTTCAAATCTTCGAAGTCGGTTTCAAAGTCAACACCAAAGTGTACCTGGATGTGTTGAAGAGTGTGGTGATTCTTTGGTGCAATCAGATGATTTATGCTGGCAGACTCTGGGTGTGGCAGCAGGACTCTGTGCCGTCTCACAAGTCCAAAGAGGTCCAGGCTTAGCTCCAGAAAGAGTACTATAATTTTATACCCTTCTCTCACTGCTGTGTCCTTCCTCCGCCGATCTGAACCCGTTGGACTACATCGTTTAGTCATACGTCGCGAACATCACCAACATGACCTCTCACAACACTAAAGCCAGCCTGATCACCACCATCCGCCGAGTATTTGCGGAGCTCCCGCTAGCACTTGTGGAAAAGGCATGCTCCTAGTTCCAGACCCGTATCAAGGCAATGATGGAGGCTGAAGGCGGCTACATTGAATTGATGTCAGATCTACTACATAATCAAGTTACCTGAATTGAGTTTTTCAACAAAAGTTTTAAAAGAAATCTGTAGGGTTGTTTTCTTTAGGGCGACAACTTTATCGTTCCACCCCGTAGGTCAGTAGAAAATATTTTTTCTGGGGTTGTGTAAAAGTTGTCTGCTATATATTTTCTTTGTTTTCGATTTTAGTACCGTTAAGTATGCTGCATAAATATCGACATTTACTCAACTGATTGTATGACAAGTGACCAATCCCAATACTCTTTCCCATAATTCCGATACAATTTCCGATTCTGATACAATTATCGATGCCGATACAATCAGAGATTCCGATTCATTCTAAATCTCTAATTATTTAACTATAAAATTGTTATTTTTTCATGATTGCTATAAAAAAAAAAGCATGTTAAATGTGCAGATATCTTCTCAAACGTAAAAGGACACTTGTGAGAGGGGGATGATCTATGGATGTTAACTTTCAGCTTTCCTAGTAGTTCAAAATCAATAAATATTGATTATTTCATTATAACTACTAGCAAATAAAAAAGATAATGGAATCGTTTTTGGCATTGGAAAATAGGCAGAAAATTTTCCGATTTCGATACCAATTACGATACCTCCCAAAATTCTGATTTATCTGATTTTGATTAAACGTCCCAACACACATATATATATATATTAGTGGCCTGGCAAGGCCATAGGGGAGACAACATAACCAGCAAAAGTAAAGCTGGTCTGCCAGGACACCATATATACAAATGTAGGCAAATTTGGGCTTATTTTATTGGTTTGAAAATATACTTTTTTTTTAAATCAATTTTCATAAAATTTTAACCATAGAATTATATTATAATCTTCAAAAAGCCTGGAAATGTTCATTTAGTTTCGTCTTATAGAATCAAAGATATGAGCATTTCAATATTCAATTTTACTACGAGTATAGATATATCCATACACATATATATAAGTGGACAATTATATTTAAAAAAAAACAAACAAACAAACGATATATATGCCGCTCCCCATTTGTGAATAATTTTGTTTAAAACAAAATGAATTTCAAAAACATCAGTAAAGGAATCGTTTTTGGTATCAGAAAACTAGGGACATTTTTTTCCGATTACAATTTTTCCGATTCCCGAATCCTCTTCCGACAAATCGTCCCAACAATAATAACAGGTGATGGTACACTCAGTATATTTCAAATTCCTATGCAATTATGGATTCTGTTCTAAATTCCCGATTCCGATACAATTACCGATAACGATTCCGATTCTTTCAAGAAAGGTCCAAATATATCGCTATAAAGTTGTTTTTTTAAATATTGTTTGATTACCGGCTGAAAAAAAATATGTAATATGTGTATATATTTTCGCATACGTAAAATATATACTTACTGTTGGGTGATCTATAGATTTAAGATTTTTTTCAAAGGAGTAACCACTTATCAAGGCCCGGAGGCCACGCGAGGATAAGGGTTAGTGAGTGTACAGTGGTCAAACCGAGCATGTAATAATAATCGTTAGTAGTTGAAATTTGATAAATTGGATTTTTTTAAGGAGATGGCTAATCAAGAATTTGTTTACGTTGGACTTGAAGACAACCATATTGTAGTCAGTTGGAAAGCAGGAAAGAAAGAAGCTTTGTTCATGGAATCTACGTTTAGGTTTAGGCACAGATAAAGAGTTGGGAAATTATTGATAGTAGTTTTAGCTAGACGAGTGTTTTTTTCGTGAAAGTCAGGGCAGGAGGGACTATAGATTGAAGTTCAGACGAGCACTTGCCATGAAAATAACGATAAAGCAGAGACAGGCTCGCAACGTCTCTTCTGTGGGAAAGAGGTTGCAGGGAAGAGAGAAGGGCATCCCCCACTGATAGTGTTAGCTTAACATCAATAAATGATTATCATTTTATAATTAGTAGCCGTAATGGAATTTTAAGTTTTAAACAAAATTTAAAAAAAAAAAAACCCAAACAAGTAAGTAATAATTTAGCCGATTCTTAATTCCAAATAACCGTTCTAAAACTATTCATATGATTAAACGGTAAATATGAAGAATCACTCCATCCTCGAAAATCCTTTAAAGTGACCACTTTTAAATGTTTTCGGGGGAAGCTAAAAACGAAAATAACGTTTAAAATTACGGCAAGCGAGTAGTTTGGTTGGTTGGTTGGTTGTTTTTGTTTTACAGCATATTAACCCTTTTCAGGTCATTTAATTCCGAATCCAAAGATTTCGGAGAAAATTTTTTTAATATAATATATTTGTTATTTTCAAGTCGGATTCTATTTAACCCATAGTTGGGACCCTAACAGGTACTACCGCTCCTGGTCAGAGTGGACCTGGGAGCAATGGCAATTAAAGGGTGGCTCCACACTCCCCAAAGCCCGCAGACTGGGAGCTCACAACTGGATATAGTTTAAGGTCATATATATCCAAGACCCAGCGAGTAGTTTCCAAGATGTGAAGAAATGTTAGTTTTAAAAAGTGCGGGATCACTTTTCTATAATAATTTTACGTAAAATGAGCACCCACTTTGTGGCCATAATTTTTTTCGGTGGAGGGGGGGACTACACACTCCTCGCCCCTCCACCGCCTCCCACCAAATGTGAACATATTTTCTGTGAAATATTAAACGGTTCTTCTGCTCGGATAATATCGGCGCGTTACTTACGTTAAAACGGTTTATTAAACTGCAGAAGCACCCGTTAAAAAACTATATGTTTTATAACTGAATACTCCCCTCCAAAAATAAAACCCGAAAAACATAACCCGGCAGACCCCCCCCCACCACCACCAAAAAAAAGGTGTCCATAAAGTGGACGCATTTCTTTCTATCTTGGAAGCTACTTGTTTCCTGCAATTTTAAACGTTAATGATAATTTTAAAGGGTTTTCCGAGATTGGAAAGAACCCCCCCCCTCAAAAGAAAAAAATGGTGACCACAATGTGGGTGCTCATTTTACGACAAATTATTATAGAAAAGTGATCCCCCACTTCTATTAAACTAACATTTCTTTATATCTTAGAAACTACTCGTCTGCCGTAATTTTAAACATTATTTTCGTTTTCAGCGATCCCAGAAACCAAAAAAAATTTATAGGAATTTTCGAGGGTGGAGTGATTCTTCATATTTACCGATTAAACGTAGATTTGCCATGAAACAGCAACAAAAGAGGTTGATATGCCGTAAAACTGGCGTTGTGTACCTTCAAGCATGTGCACTAATTATACTAATCCTACTTTTACAAAATGTGACATTTCTTTAAAAGTCGTATTATAAACGGCATGCAATTCAACCTGAAAATCTAATAAGCAAATTAAGTTCCATGCGATTCTTAGTAAATTATTGAATAATGAGAGTCATGCCAATTGTAAAAAAAGATGACATTAGTTAATTAGAATAAAACGTGTCAAAGTTTTAGTAGAATTTAATGTTCTCTTTAAAACGAGGAAGGCTACGACTATTCACACTAATTCTAACTCTAACTCCAATCCTTACGTCCAGCGATTCATTCATCTACAATATAAATCTCATCTGTCTGTTTAAATGTATGTATGTATGTATGTATGTCTCGCAAAAACTTGCGACAGAGGCGACGGATTTTCACGAGATCGATGTCATTTTGAAGCTCAGTCTCGGACGACTACATTGCGTATCAAATTATTAACGAGTTTACATTTTTTTTTTAGATATTTAAGGAACGCGTGAATAAAAATCCATAAAACTTTGAGAAAATGCTTACAATACTATTTCGCTACTCCAGTCAGAAAATAAAAGTATTTAAAGCAGTATTAGCGAAACTATGGTAGAAGATAGCAATATCTGTTGATTTCAGTGTGTCAATTTATTTACGAGTTTGAAAAAGAACACAATATACCCATAACTTCTATATTGAAATAATTTTCAAGCATTAAATGAACTAGGAAATATGTCATTAAAGTAATTGCAAAATAAGCACATGGGTGTAATATTACGGCGATGAGATAGGAGGCTAAAACATTGTGCCGGACCTATTTGATTCAAGGCAAATTTTGGACTCTGCTTAAGAGGGGGAGATTAGGGAACAAACACCAGCGAAGATGTGATAACAATACTCGTGCATGGGCGAATTGTGGCTTCATGGAGATATAGGACATTCCCTTCCGTTACGTAATATCCTGTGACGTAATTATAAACCATGATACTTTTTTTCTTACATTTACTTCCATTCATTGTCATAGTCATTATCTCACTTTTATGACACAATTGTACACCCTCCCGTTAAGATCGATAATATTTTTGGACCGTCCGACATCTCCGCGTTGTTTTTTTTTCAGATCGATATCCGCTTCCTGTTAACTATATAATAATCTGTTTATTTATCATGTAAACTGACCTCCTCCTGAATCACAATTGCGTTATCTTTGACGTTCGACATGAGACCAGTTTTTGTTTATTGTCTATTGTTTGTAACCCTCGAATTTTGCCCGATTGCCCTTTGTTTACAAATTCCATTCTTGTCATCTATTTAATTTGTATATATTTCGCTCCGCTGCGCAAACTGCATATTTGTCTAGTGAATCTATTCCAATCTCTCACATGAATATCTTTAATAAATATGCCTATTGAGTTGTTAAACTACAAATAAAGGTTTATTCAATTACAACAGAAAATCATCAGCCTAAATGGATTTAACCTAATTAGTTCTCGCAGAAATAAAAGATATACGTCTTTATGTATCCAAGTTTCCATAGCTATATTGTCACACTATATATTTACTTTTTTATATAATATTTTCACCAGCACATATTTACGTAGATTTTAATAATTTTTAGAGTCATAGAAAAAGGATCACTACTCGTCTGACCTGGCAGTAATATCATTTTGCTAATTTCATTTCCTCTGATGATATAAGCCATTCTTGAAAATCGATGTATTAAGGAAATAAATATAAATTTCTCTCTATATATGCTTTGTTTCAAACAATAAATTCTTAACTTAAATATATTTTTATATATTTTAATCTACAGAATGTAACTTTAATCATTGAACTCATATATATGTATATATATATATATATATATATATATATATATATATATATATAAGTTTAATGATTATCCTATATATAATATAAATATTCTCTATCTTCTATTCTTCTATTCTTCTATTCTATCTTCTTCTATCTTCTTCTATCTTCTATCTTTCTTTCTTCTATATAAATAAAATGAACTCATTTTTTCTCGTCGGATTTTGACCTTAATAGGATTAAAAATCAAGATATTTCATGCAAATATAATATGCAAAAACGGCAGAACAATATCTGAGATGTGTTATAGGCTTATTATTTCTCAAATTCCTCGATAATCTTAGATTTCTATACTTTTTCTGCTGAGAAGTCACGGCCAAAATTGGTTAAGATCAATGGAAGTGGTAAAATATTTTCTCTCTACTAAATTCCTCCTCCCCCTGCCACCACTTAAAACCGTTTGGGGATCGTTCACAAGGAACAGTTGAGAAGAGAACACCGGTTTGGCTTCGTAGTTCTTTCATGTGAAGTTATTTAAAATCACTAAACTAAGCTGCAGTGCTCTGTGGCGTAGTGGTTAGCGTGCTGGACAATTCACATTATATTTTCACGTTCGCGCCGACCTACCGTAGTCGTTTTTTTTTCCTAAACAACTGGAATGGACTTTTCTTGGTGGCCGAACTGTTAACGTTGCAGATGTTTTTTGGGGTTTTTTTTTCACACTTTATTTTCCTACTCATGACTTCGGGTTTGATCCTTCCTACTTACCTACCATAACATTTTTTAAAACTCCCCCCCGTCCCCCGTCTCAGAAACAAACACTCGGGCAACGCCGGGTACCCCCGCTAGTACTAAATATAATATATATATATATATATATTATTTTTAAAATATAATTACCCACTGACACGTGCTTCGTCGTCTACGACTCATCAGAGTGGCTGAATCTAGCGAGACTCGAAATCAGGACCCATGATAAGAAGCCTAAACCTCTACCACGCAGCTGCCTCGCTTGACTACTAAATGTATCGCGTTTTTATGTAGATGTTTTTATTTGTTTTTTTGTTAGCGATACTTTCTTGAATGGATTCAAGTATTTTACGAAAGTGCATTTTTACCTAAATGCTTATCGCTAGTTATCATTCTAAATCCAGATTTATTTATTTCACATTCATAGTATTTTATTCATATCTTACACGTGGTTCCTGGAGTAGTGGAAATTCACCAACAACTTATCATGGAAAATTTTGAAAACTTTAGAAACCGAGTAATGTTGATAATTTCTTATGAAATAAAAATCATTTATCGATTTTTTTTTCTAAAATTTTGGATAGTATTCACCCGAATTATAAAGAAAACTTTGTCCTTTTTTTCCCGATTTTGTTGGCATTAGACCAAAGCAAAAATGCCCGGTGTTGTAATTTCCCTGATTTTTTTTCATAATATTGCGTTGAAATTTGGCTTTTATACGTTTTTTTTTTTTTAATTTCAGATTTTAATCATGTCAAATTACATTTCAATTCCTTTTGACGGATTGATTGTTGCCGTTTCTTCTGATGAGTTAAGGGCATACTAGCTTCACTGATTGATATAATAATTAAGTGTATGATTTTGCGCTACGAAACAGATACTGTCGAGAATTGTATAAGCCAACTGAATTAAAGGAATAAGTTATAAGATGGCCAACATCATGAATTCTGGAATATAACCATTTGTCATTTATTCTCTATATTGCTCTGTAATTGCATTGGGCTCCTTAATAAGGATTGATATATATTAGAAGAAAATATATTTCTACAGAAATATATATATATATATACATATATATATATATATAGAGAGAGAGAGAGAGAGAGAGAGGGAGAGAGAAAGAGAGAGAGAGAGGGGGACAGTGAAATAGATAGATACATAGATAGATAAATATATGTGTAAACGGCCACAGACTGGATGTTTAGAACAATATCTGCAAATGGGTATATATTTATAAGTATATTTATATGAATATATATATATATATATATATATATATATATATATATAGTATTAGTAGTAATTATTTGTAAGTGTGTCCACCAAAAGAGTGCTCAATGTTTAGACAGAGCAAAAATAAGTGAATTTAGTTTACAAACAAATGGCTACACATAAGCATACATGTTTCAGTGAAAACCCAGTACGGGAATCGCTTCGTCAGGCCAAGGACATAACAAATGGCTACACATAAGCTACATGTTTCAGCGAAAACCCAGTACGGGAATCGCTTCGTCAGGCCAAGGACATATGTCCTTGGCCTGACGAAGCGATTCCCGTACTGGGTTTTTCTTGTTTTTCTTGTTTTTCGCTGAAACATGTATGCTTATGTGTAGCCATTTGTTTGTAAACTAAATTCACTTATATATATATATATATGTGTGTGTGTGTGTGTGTGTGTGTGTGTGTGTGTGTGTATGTGTGTGTGTTTATCTCTCGTTATAAATGTGTTTTCTGTGCCTGTATCTGTTTTCTGTGCCTGTCGTATTTTTCTCTGTATGTATCGATTTCAAGTGTGTGTATCTGTTTTCTGTGTGTATATGTGTGTTTTCTGTGCGTGTATCTGTTTTCTGCGGGTGTATGTGTAAATGCATGCATGTACGTGTATGTGCATTGACATGATATCCCAGATAGGAATTCTACTTTCATTTAATCATCAAACTACAAAAACGGTTATATCGAAATAAATTCAATTAGTCCTGTAATAAATTTTTCATACGTTTATTTACTAATTGCTGCAATTAAACGTAATTAGCGAATTAATTTAGAAATTATAAATGAATCGTTTGATATCAACATACACAAAAGAAGGAAATTGTAACTGACGTTACTTGTGCAGGCGAATCACAGTAATGCAATCATTATATATATGTGTGCGTGTGTGTGTGCGTGTGTGTGCGTGTGTGTGTGCGTGTGTTCTTTATGACGCTATTCTTGTTTTCCCATATAAATGACATTTCCGATGATATAATAATCTATAGAATTTATATTTTAGCTGATGATGACACCACCTTCTTTCTAGTGTTGCTTCTTTCTCATCTATGGGACTATCGTTTGCCGGAGATTGTTACTTGTTTAAGGAAACCAGCTCTCCGGTGTTAGACACGATATCAAACGATAGGCACATGGAAACAGCAACAGGTTGAGATGTCAGCGGCTATAACCCGGCTGGCATGAGTCGCTTACTGAGTCTCCACTGCTTAATTACAAGCAACATTTCCACCGTCGGCATTAAATGGCAGGAACCGCATGCTGAAATTTAACGCTTGTTTAAAAATAGCGAACAAATGCATTTTTATAAAAATATATTATTTATTTTACATTTAACACTGGCGGAGAATATTGTACTTGCGGAAACCAGACGCATGCAGCTAAACTGCTATATTGTGTCAGTCGCGCTCAGAATTCAAGCTTTAACTGTTTTTAAAACGATACAATCATATTAAATTTTCCCTTCGTTTATTGAAAAAGAGAGAAAGGGAGCGAAATAGAGGAAGAGGGTGAAAGAGAGAAAATGAGAGAAAGAGAGATATTCATACATAATGTTTTCTTTTTAAATTTCTCGGATTATTTTGACCCCAAATTTTTATAAACACTTGTCAGTCAAACCTGGTTGATATATATTTGACATTTCTCGAATGAAAAGCACCTGCATGGCACGTTTCAAATTCATCACAAGAATAGAACAAGTTAGGCAAACGATTCATTAATGTAGAAGTCCCCTGCTACCCCAAAATTGGAGCTACGTTATTAAAGGTATATGCAGGTTCTCTTCCAATTTTCGGATTCTAATTATGTCAAATCATACTTCCTTTCCTTTTTGCCGGATTGATTGTTGCTATTTCTTTTGATGAGTTAAGGGCATAATAGATTCACTAATTAATTGATTTTGCGCTACGAAACATATACTGTCAAGAATGGTAAGTGTCGACTTAATTAAAGGAATAAATTATAAGATGGTCAACATCATGAATTTTGGAATATAGTTTATTGTCATTTATTCTCTCTCTATATATATATATGTATTTATGTATATATATACATATATATACACACACGCATATATATATGTATATATATACACACACATATATGTATATATATATATATATATATATATATATATATATATATATATATATAGAGAGAGAGAGAGAGAGAGAGAGAGAGAGTAGAACCCTGGGCTACGAGGACCCTAGTATACGGTTTCTCAAGTTACTATGTGGAATACGATGTTTTCCCTGCCCCCGTTTACCGTATTTGCCTTAAGACCTTCTCTTTGCAAACATAACATATCTTTTAGGACTCAATGTAGTGTTTTTGTGTGTGTTTTCCCCGTTATATTTCCATGCCATACATATTTTTTCTTGCTCATTATAAATCTCGATTTAAGCTCTGTTGGGCGAGGTTCGAAACGGGTCAGCTAGCTTTCCATTTTTTTTTTTAATTCATCATGATTAACAAATTTGGTCTGTACATAGCTATTAATATATATATATATACATATATATATATATACATATATATATGTATATAAATTTCAGAATGTGTGAGATTATATATAATTATTTCCACAGCCCCAAAAAACGCCGCAGCCTACAAGAGCCATGCCAGAGCTGCGGCGTTCTTTGGGCTGTGGAAATAATTACATATAATCTCTCATATTCTGAAAATTCTATAACAAAAATGGCTCGTTAAGTTAGCTCTGCTGGATGGCGTCATCCTTTCGAGTTCAAAATCCCTACTTGTGAGACATCGGCTTGGAGTTCAGCTGGTTGTATGACCACGTCCCTTGTCGAGATGAAGTAGGTCTGTTCCACAGTTTGATTTCGTCGCAGTTTGCTTGATTAGTGTTGGTTAATAGAATTTCTTGTGTGGTTTCTGTGCCTGCATCTGTATATAATTTATTTTACGTTTAACACTGGCGGAGCATATTTGACTTGCTGAAACCAGACGCATGCAGCTAAACTGTTATATTGCGTCAGTCGCGCTCAAAATCCAAACTTTAACTGTTTTTAAAACGATACACTCATATTCAATTCTCTCTTTCTCTCTTGAAAAAGAGAGGAAGGGAGCGAAATAGAGAAAGAGGGTGAAAGAGAGAAAATGAGAGAAAGAGAGATATTCATGTTTGCTCAGTTGGTAGAGTTCTTGCCTCGCATGCAGGAGTTTCGCGTTTAAAATCCCGGGTGCGGATATGTCTGACTGATGAGCCCAAATGAGAGCGAAACTGGAGTCTTAGACTTCCGGTTCGTCAGCTATCATGACTCTTGTGGGCTTCGGCGTTCTGTGGGCTGTGGAAATAATTATATATATATATATATATATATATATATATATGTATGTATATATATATATATATATATATATATATATATATATATATATTAGCAGATTTCGCCGGTTTTCGGTGGTGCTGAAAGCGAATATCACAGTTAACTTTGTTTTATGGAGAAATGATTAGGTGGTTAGAAAGTGGGTGCCCATTTTACGTTTAATTTATATAGGATAGTGATTCCCCACTTTTTGAAAAAGTAATTTTTCATATCATGAAAACTACTTATCTGCCCAAAATTTGTGATATTTTTAACAATATCGAAAACCATTAAAAGTCGTCATTCTCAAGTTTTTTGAGGAGTTGGAAAGAAACTTGACATTGGCCATTTTTTTCTAGGGGTTAACCGACGCTGGGTCACGTCGTAAAACTTGACAATTTTTAATTTAAGATATTAAATAAATTATAAAGAAAATCGGTTTCGCGGGCAATTAAACACACTTGCTATGGTATAATTATTATAATAAATCCTGGACAACACCGACTAAATTTTATAAACAAAAACAAAAAGAGCAGGGGATGATGGATTTTGTTCACATGTTTCTCTGTGACTAACTCTGTCCTCGTGAGGATGCAAGTAAATGAGGACATTAGTTTTAATTATTTTTCTCTTACAAATTAAAAAGGTTACTTAAAAAGTAAGAATAAGTGAAAAAATTTCCTCCGAATTAAAATAATAATAAAAATAAATCAACTTAGAATAATATTTCGAAATGAAAACAAGAACAGGAAATATTTAATTACGTGCTCCGTTTAAAACAATTTTTCAATTAAGCTATCACAGTTATTTCCCCTTTTGGTTTTCTGGTTTTTGGTTTGAAAATAAAACGGTTTTAGATTTCAGATAAAATAAATTAAATCAAACATAACTTGAAATTTAAATAAACTAAATAATTATTATTTTTTTAGTAAAGTTGAAATAAAGCTATTATGTCGAATAAGTAATGTCATCGAGGTAATTATTTAAATAGATTACATTTAATGTGATATGGTTATGGCCGTAACTCAGTAATGAAAAAGTGGTTTAAAGAATGCTATATATTGAAAGTCCGTATACAATATAATGTCTCCTTTGACATAAGTATCCTAATATGGGCATTAATATTTCTTGACCAGTAGAGGTGTACACACATATGACCTTTTCTTTGGTGATTGGTAGTTGTACACACAGACACAGACACACACACGAACGCTACATCTCTCTATATATATATAGATTGTCTACTGTACACTCTTCATACCTTATCCCCGAGTTGCCTCTTGGCTTTGATAAGTTGTGATGCCTTTTTGAATATATATATATATATATATATATATATTGTTCTTACATCAGGAGTAATGTGTTGCTACACAGTCATGAGCATATTTCGGTCCTCTAGTAACTATAGGGCTTCTTCAGGAAATCACGTTTATATGAAAGCAAAGTCAGTAACGAAAATTCAAATCCTATCACAATAAAAAAAAGATGTTATGTAAAAGAGGGTGAGGTTCTGCTGTGCATAAAACAAGAGTAAGTGGATATTTTTTTGTTGGGGTAAGAGATTAAGATAGATAGGGTTGGGGTTTAAGAAGTCAGGGTTCAGACAGGTTGGAAACAACGAAATAAGGGAGAGCGATTTCATCTGCGCACGTGTGTGCTCGCTGCCCGTCTTAAAATCTAAATTAACTATTATTATTATATTATTTAAGTTAAGGTGTGACTTTCTTTTTATTAGTATTTTGGTAACTTCTAGAGAAAGAGTTAAGATTTAAATCAGATTTTATTGTTCATTTTCGCTGCAAGGATTCGTTTGAAGGGGTGGTAAGGGAAGGGGAAGAAAAAGAAAAAAGTAAGAGACATAAAGAAGAAGGGAAGAGGGAAAGAGACAAAATAGGGTGAAAGAAGAAAAAAAGGAAGAGGTAGAGGAAAGGGAAGGAGAGAAAAAAGAAAAAGAGAAAAGAAAAAGAGGGAAGGGGGAATCTAAAATTTGTTCTATCTATCATACGTGTCATCCTAAAAAAAACCTGCAATATTATTTACCATTAAATTCCTTACTTTTATTTATTCACTAGCATGGGTGGCCCGGCGTTGCCCGGGTTTTGGAGGTGTATGTTGAGCAAAAAAAAAAAAGCGATCAATTTTTTAAAATTTGACCCCTATTATAACCCCTTCAAATTTATTGTTTGGGGCTCAAATCAAGTTATTAAGTTAGATCCATGCCCAATGAACCTATATAAAAAATTTCAAGTATTTAGACCCAAAATTGTCGGAGGAGTTTGGTAAAGTTCTCAAAGGTCAAATCGTTGAACTTTGACCCATTAATCGCCAAATTTCCGGCTGAAAACCGATCACAAAGATTTTTCCAAATCTCAGTACCTGCATATAAAATTTCGAGTATGAAGACTTAAAATTTACAGAGTTATTGCGTAGAGAAATGTACACACACAGACAGACACACAGACAGACAGATACACAGACACGTTCATTTTTATAGATATATAGATTTGTATATTTATAAACGTGATATTCATATTTTCAACAATTTTGTTTTAATACTAATTGAAAACCCAAAATGTATATCATTACTAGGGCAGTGACAGCAGAATATTCTTTTCATTCTTTAGACTCTCTGGTATATATCCGACACAGTTAGATATAAAGTTCCGTTTTGAACACACATATTATACTAAGGACATTAATCGTTTTCATCGTGGGTAACGTCGATACCCACCCAGGTACACATTACAAATTCAAAAATAAAAGAGCAGATAAAAACATGTTAATGTAATCGACCAAGAAAAGACGTACGTGATACCTTCTCCACCAGGTGAGAGTCTTACAATAGTAAAACTCATTTTTTATCGGCCTCCCAAAATGGCTATTCTTAAACGTATGCGAAGGGAATGCGGTATTATATCAGAGCACACTTACACATTTCGGAAAAAAATTGAGCCTATTTTTCAATGCTACAATCGATTCTTAAATAATATTTATTTTTATTTGATTTTAGTTTTAAAAAAAAAGTCTTCAACTGCTTTTAGTAATAATAAAATAACAAATATTAATTAATTTAAACTTCCAGTAAGACTAAAATCTTTAGGTCACCCCCTCACGTATGTGATTTTACGTTTGAGAAAATATAGGCACATTTAAGATGTGTTTCTTACGGTAATCGGGACAAAATAACACTTTTATAATTAAATATTTAGAGATTTATAAAGAATCGGAATCGCTAATTACATCGGAATCGCTAATTGCATCAGAATCGGGAATTTAGTACGAATCGGGAAAAATATTGGAATCGTCCCATCACTAATATATATATATATATATATATATATATATATATATATATATATATATATATATAATTAAAATGAATAAAATCCGACGATATGAAATTTAAAATGAAGGTTGAGAGAGGTCAGATCATCTCTCTTGAGAAAACCTGCATAAGACGGGCGAAACGTCGGGCCTCTAGGTCTCCTCGCCTCCATTTTAAATTTCATCAAAAACACGTTATTAAATAAGATAGACATGTTGTCTATTTTATACCTTGATGCTATAATTATTAAGCCCCCCCTCCAAAAAAAATGAACGTATGTTTACTTATATTATGCCGTAAACTGCGCAGACCGCACGCCCCCTTCCCGGCGGTGTCAAACCAAACGACAGACTCGAAGGAGCCTTAAGTCACACCCAAAGGCAAAAACCGACGACTTTAATCATTTTTAAATGGTAATTTAACTTGTGCATATTCCCAAGATGATCGCCTGGGATCGTACACATTAATACTGTTTCAAATATATGAGCGTACTTTTTGAATTTGCATTTAATGCAGTTAATTGCGAGTTGAAATTGTCCGGCAGTTGTCATTAATGACCTTTCGTCGATTATCCATGACAAATGGCCAGGATAATGGCAGTTTAAATAGTTGAGAATTGATATTTTCTCATTTATTTCGTATTTTCAACAAATAAAACCGTTTAAATGTAAACCTTAAGTTTTAAATAACATGTTTCTAGTCTGCCCGGTTAAATCTATATATCTATAAAAGTCAAATTGTATGCGTGTGCGTGCGCGCGTGACCGTGCGCGCGCGTGTGCGTGCGTGTGTACATTTCCCTACCATATTACTCTGTCAATTTTCAGTCTATAGACTCGAGATTAAGGGGTTCTGAGATTTGGGAAAATCGTTTTCGGCCAGAAATTTTGCTGTCAAGGGATAAAAATTCAACGATATGACCTTTGAAAAGTCTACCATATATATCAAGTGTATTCAGACACAGAGGCAAGAGTTTTAATCGTTTTTTAGCCGAAAATTTGGCTGCCAAGAGGTCAAAGTCCAAAAGAAGTTACCTTTGTTGGGGGGATTAATAATTATAGCATCAAGGTATAAAATAGACACTCTAGCAAACCATTCAACCAATTTTAGGCGCAAACATTTGAAATTTTATATAAGGGGTATTCAGACAGGCAACAAACTTTTTAATCCGTTTTGGGGCTGAACTGCTAGTTTGAAATAAGGCTTTCTGCTGACTTTCACATTCATATTGGAAATAGAATTTCCTTCAAATTAATAATTTGATTCGATAAATTTGTTTTATCTCTCTTGTCTAGTTCCTATCGGAACTCAGAGAACGACCTGCTTGTTTTCGATTTTTTTAACGGCTATATCAAGTCACCATTAACTGCTCTTTTTAGCTTCCGGTTCCTGTTGTTTATTCAGTTAGATAGTTAGACGTACCAAGCGCAAACGAAAGCCCATCTAAACATGATTAAAAAGAGCGTACTTTCACGTTATCCGAAAGGATGGTCATAATTAATGAAAGGAACCATATCTTACTTGCCACCGTCGTCCCGTTTGCAGAAAGCGGAAGTCATAAAGAGTACGCAATCTTTACTATAACCAACAATTATGTAAACGGTGGTCAAGCTACACTTAGCAAAAAAAAAAAAAAAAATGAAACCTCGGTGTTATCTCATTTTATTTAGGGTCTTATTCGTTTTTCTATTTTGTGGGGGTTCATTCTTTGTTCTCTTTTTGGGGGGGGGTTGTCATTTGTTAAACTCTCATATATATTTTATGCTTATCTATATGTAAACCAAACACAATATTTATATATCTATAAAAGTGAAACATTTTTCTGTAAAGTAAGCACATTGGTAACCAATATATTTCTGTTTGCTGTCTGTCAACTTGTAGCGCGTGGTACAATGGGTAAAGGCAGTTGGTTACTTTTAACGCCTCTAAAACCAAGCCTCTTTTTTAAACACCAATGCTTGGATCTTAATTTCTCCTCAGTTGAAATGACTCGCTCTCCTTTCGAAGAAGCCCTTTTCTTCCATAAGCTACTAGGGATGATTTTCATCTTATACCTAAAGTGAGAGACATACGGTTACGGGTGCTGAAGAAAAAATGGTTGGTTAATTATAGCGCTCTAATAATTATCTTCCAGCTGGCGCTATTAATGCAATATTTTTTGACTCATAAATGGGGTAGATATTGGATTGCTCCCCATCTGAGCAATGTATGACACAATGTGATGAAAAGAAGGAGATAGGCGGGCTCCCTAAAGGAGAGGAACTCTTGCCTCAGCAATGATGCAGATAATTTAAATAATGATGCAGATAATTTAAATAATGATGTACATAATTTACACAATGATACAGATAATTTAAACAATGATACAAGTAATTTATACAATCATGCCCATAATTTAAACAATGCTATATGTAATTAAAACAATGATGCGGATAATTTAAACAATGATGCAGATAATTTCAACAATGACGCAGGAAATTTAAATGGTGATGCAGACAATTTAATCAATGCCAGAGGTAATTTGGACAGTGATGCAGATAATTTAAACAATGATGCAGGCAATTTACACGGTGATGCCGATAATTTAAACAACGCTACAGGTAATTTAAACAATGATACAAATAGTTTAAAAAAATAGAAGTAATTTAAACCATGATACAAATAGTTAAAACAATGATGAAAGTAATTTAAACAATAACAGTACTTAAAACAATGATACAAATAGTTTAAGCAATGATAAAAGTAATTTAAACAATGATACAAATAGTTTAAGCAATGATAAAAGTAATTTAAACAATGATAACCGTAATTTAAACAATGATAAATGTAATTTAAACATAAATACAAATAGTTTAAACAATGATAAATGTAATTTAAACGGTGATGAAAGTAATTCAAACAATAATAAATGTAATTTAAACAATGATACAAATAGTTTAAGCAATGATAAAAGTAATTTAAACAATGATAACCGTAATTTAAACAATGATAAATGTAATTTAAACATAAATACAAATAGTTTAAACAATGATAAATGTAATTTAAACGGTGATGAAAGTAATTTAAACAATAATAAATGTAATGTAAACAATGATACAAATAGTTTAAGCAATGATAAAAGTCATTTAAACAATGATAACCGTAATTTAAACAATGATAAATGTAATTTAAACATAAATACAAATAGTTTAAACAATGATAAATGTAATTTAAACGGTGATGAAAGTAATTTAAACAATAATAAATGTAATGTAAACAATGATACAAATAGTTTAAGCAATGATAAAAGTCATTTAAACAATGATAACCGTAATTTAAACAATGATAAATGTAATTTAAACATAAATACAAATAGTTTAAACAATGATAAATGTAATTTAAACGGTGATGAAAGTAATTTAAACAATAATAAATGTAATTTAAACAATGATACAAATAGTTTAAACAATGATGAAAGTAATTTAAACAATGATAAATGTAATTAAAACAATGATACAAATAGTTTAAACAATGATAAAATTAATTTAAACAATGATAAAAGTAATTAAAATAATGATACAAATAGTTTAAAAAATGATAAAAGTAATTTAAACAATGATAAAAGTAATTACAACCATGACACAAATAGTTTAAACGATGATAAAAGTTATTTAAACCATGATACAAATCGTTTAAACAAAGATAAATGTAATTTAAACAATGATACAAATTATTTAAACAATGATAAAAGTTATTTAAACAATGATACAAATAGTTAAAACAATTATAAAATAATTTAAACCATGATACAAATAGTTTAAATAAAGATAAAATAATTTAAACAATGATACACATAATTTAAACAATGATAAAGTTTAATTTAAACAAGGATACACATAGTTTAAACAATGATAAAAGTAAATTAAACAATGATTAAAGTAATTTAAACAATGATACAATAAGTTTATACAATGATTAAAGTAATTTAAACAATGATGCAAATAGTTTAAACAATGATAAAAGTAATTTAAACAATGATACAATTAGTTTAAACAATGATAAAAGTAATTTAAACAATGATACAATTAGTTTAAGCAATGATTAATGTAATTTAAACAATGATGCACATAGTTTAAACAATGATAAAAGTAATTTAAACACTGATACAATTATTTTAAACAAGGATAAAAGTAATTTAAACAATGATGCTAATAGTTTAAACAATGACAAAAGTAATTTAAACAATAATACAATTAGTTTAAACAATGATAAAAGTAATTTAAACGATGATGCAAATAGTTTAAACAATGATAAAAGTAATTTAAACCATGATAAAAGTAATTCAAACAATGATGCAGGTAATTCAAACAATGATACACGGAGTTTAAACAATGATGCAAATAATTTAAACAATGAAGTCGATAATTTACTAAATAATGCAAATAATTTTAACAATGATGCAAATAATTTTAAAAAATGATGCAGATAATTTAAACAATGATGCAAAACATTAAAACAATGATGCAGATAATTTAAACAATGATGCAGATAATTTAAACAATGATGCAAATAACTTAAACAATGATGCAGATAATTTAACCAATGATGCAAATAATTTAAAAAATGATGCGGATAATTAAATCAATGTTACAGGTAATATAAACAATGATGCAGGTAATTTAACCAATGATGCTGATAATTGAAACACTGATGCAGATAATTTAAACAATGATGCTGATAATTTTAACAATGATGTCACAAATTTAAACAATGATTAAAGTAATTTAAACAATGAGTCCGATAATTTAAACAATGATGCCTATATTTAAAAGAAAGATGCAGATAATTCAAACAATTATTCAGATAATGTAACCAATGATAAATGTTATTTAAACAATGATGCAAAAAGTTTAAACCATGATGCAAATAATTTAAAGAATCATAAAAGTATTGTAAACAATGATGCAGGTAATTTAAACAATGATGCAAATAATTTACACAATGATGCAGATAATTTTAACAATGATGAAGATAATTTAAACAATGATGCAGATAATTTTAACAATGATGCTAATAAATTAAACAATGATGAAAACAACTTAAACAATGATGCCGATAATTTAAAACAATGATGCAGATAATTTAAACAATGATGCGGATAATTTTAACAATGATGGAGATAATTTTAACAATGATGCAGATGATTTAAATTATGATGCAGATAATTTAAACAATGCTGCAAATAACTTAAACAATAATGCAGGTAAGTAAAACAATGATGCAAATAACTTAAACAATGATGCAAATAATTTAAAAAATGATGCTAATAATTTAAACAATAATGCAGGTAATTAAAACAATGATGCAAATACTTTAAACAATGATGCAAATAATTTAAAAAATGATGCAAATAATTAAAAAAAAGATGCTGATAATTTAAACAATGATGCTGATAATTTAAACAATGAAGCAGATAATTTAAACAATGATGCTGATAATTTAAACCATGATGCTGATAATTTAAAACAATGATGCAGATAATTTAAACAATGATGCACATAATTTAAACAATGATGCAAATAATTTAAACAATGATGCAAATAATTTAAACAATGATGCAAGAACTTAAACAATGATGCAAATAATTTAAACAATAGTGCAGATAATTTAAACAATTATGCAGATAATTTAAACAATTATGCAGATAATTTTAACAATCAGGCATATAAGTTAAACAATAATGCTGATAATTCAATCAATGTATAAAGGTAATATAAACAATGATGCAGGTATTTTTAACAATGATGCAGATAATTTAAACACTGATGCAGAAAATTTTAACAATGATTCCAAAAATTTAAACAATGATAAAAGTAATTTAAACAATGATGCCGATAACTTAAAACAAGATGCAGATAATTAAACCAATGATGCAAATAATTTAAACAATTATTCATTTAATTTAACCAATGATAAATGTGATGTAAACAATGATGCTAAAATTTTAACCATGATGCAGATAATTTAAAGAATGATAAAAGTAATGTATACAATGATGCAGATAATTTAAACAAGTATGCAAATAATTTAAAACATTGACGCAGATAATTTAAACAATGATGCTGATAATTTAAAACAATGGTGCTGATTATTTAAACAATGATGCAAATAATTTAAACAATGATGCCGATAATTTAAACAATGATGCCGATAATTTAAACAATGATGCAGATAATTTTTACAATGATGCACATAATTTAAACAATGATGCAAATAACTGAAACCATGATAAATTTAATTAATACAATGATGCAGATAATTTAAACAATGATGCAGATAATTTAAGCAATGATGCAGATAATTTTAACAATGATGCATATAATTAAAACAATGATGCAGGTAATTTAAACAATGATGCAGATAATTTTAACAATAATGCATATAATTAAAACAATGATGCAGGTAATTTAAACAATGATGCAAATAATTTTAAAAATGCTGCTGATTATTTAAACATTGATGCAAAAAACTAAAACAATGATTCCGATAATTTAAACAATGATACAGATAATTTTAACAATGACGCTGATAATTTAAATAATGATACAGAATATTAAAACAATGATAAAAGTAATTTAAACAATGACGCCGATAATTTTAACAATGTGTCAGATAACTAAAACAATGATGCTGATAATTTTATGTTACAGGTAATATAAACAATGATGCAGATAATTTTAAACATGATGCAATAATTTAAACAATGATGCTGATGATTTTATGTCACAGGTAATATAAACAATGATGCAGGTAATTTTAACAATTATGCAGATAATTTTAGCAATATAAAAGTAATTTAAACAGTAATGAATGTAATTTAAACAATGATGCTGATAATTTAAACAATGTTACAGATAGTATATACAATTATGCAGGTAATTCTTACAATGATGCAGATAATTTATACAATGATGGTGATAATTAAATAGAGTGCTACAGGTAATATAAACAATCCTGTAGGTATTTTTAACAATGATGCAGATTATTTAAACAATGATGCCGATAATTTAATCAGTGCTACAGGTAATATAAACAATGATCTAGGTAATTTGAACAGTGATACAGATAATTTAAACAATGATGCAGAAAATTTAAACAATGATGCAAAAAATTTAAACAATGATAAAAGTAGTTTCAACACTGATAAAAGTACTTAAAACAATGATGCCGATAATTTAAACACTGACGCAGATAATTAAAACAACGATGCTGATAATTTAAAGAATGATGCAAAAAATTTAAACAATGATGCCGATAATTCAGCGATATTAAATGACAAAATAATTTAAACAATGATTCAAATCATTTAAACAATGATAACAGTAATTAAAACAATGATAATACAATTTAACTAATGATAAAAGTAATTTAAACAATGATAAAAGTAATTTAAACAATGATAAACAGATTATGAACAATGATAAAAGTAATTAAAATAACAATAACAGTAATTTACACAATGATACAAATAGTTTAAACAATAGTAAAAGTAATTTAAATAATAATAAAAGTAATTTAAACAATAATAAAAGTAATTTAAATAATAATAAAGGTAATTTAAACAATGATACAAATAGTTTAAACAATAGTAAAAGTAATTTAAATAATAATAAAAGTAATTTAAACAAGAATAAAAGTAATTTAAATAATAATAAAAGT
Source organism: Euprymna scolopes (assembly GCF_053919585.1). NCBI lineage: Eukaryota > Metazoa > Mollusca > Cephalopoda > Sepiida > Sepiolidae > Euprymna > Euprymna scolopes. Next base: position 3,259,725 of record NC_136511.1, read on the forward strand.
AATTTAAACAATGATACAAATAGTTTAAACAATAAAAAAGTAATTTTAACAATGATACAAATAAGTAAACCAATGATGAAAGTAATTTTAACAATGATGCCGATAATTTAATCAGTAACACTAGTACTTTTAACAATGATACAAATAATTTAAACGCTGATTAAAGTAATTTAAACCATGATACAAATAGTTAAACAATGATAAAAGTAATTTTAACAATGATACAAATAGTTTAAACAAAAATAAAAGTAATTTAACAAATGATACACATAGTTAAAACAATGATAAAAGTAATTAAAACAATGATAAAAGTAATTTAAACCATGATGCAAATAGTTAAAACAATCATAAAAGTAATTAAAACGATGATAAAAGTAATTTAAACCATGATACAAATAGTTTAACCAATGATAAAAGTAATTTAAACCATGATACATGGTTTAAACAAAGATAACAGTAATTTAAACAATGATACAAATAGTTCAAACAATGATAAAAGTAATAAAAACAATGCTAAACTTAATTTAACCCATGATACAAATAGTTAAAACAATGATAAAAGTAATTCAAACAATGATACCAATAGTTTAAACAATGATAAAAGTAATTTGAATAATGATTCAAGAAGTTAAAACAATTACAAAATTAGTTTAAACAATGATAAAAGTAATTTAAACAATGATACAAATAGTTTAAACAATGATAAAAGTAATTGAAACAATGATAAAAGTAATTTAAACAATGATACAAATTGTTTCCACGATAATAAAAGTAATTTAAATAATGACACCATTAGTTTAAACAAAGATACAAATAGGTTAAACAATGATACAATTAATTTTCACAATGATAAAAGTAATCCAAACAATGATGAAGTAATCCAAACAATGATGCAGATAATTAAAACAATGCTACATGTAATTTATACAACGATGAAAATAAGTTAAACAACGAAGTAGATTATTTACTCAATGATGCAAATAATTTTAACAATGATGCACATAATTTAAATAATGATGCAGATAATTTAAACAATGACGCAAATATTTTACACGATGATAAAATTAATTAAAACAATGATGCAGATAATTTAAACAATGATGCAAATAATTTAAAAAATGACTCAGATTATTTAAACAATGATGCAAATAATTTAAACAATGATTAAGATAATTCAAACAATTATGCAGATAATTTAAAATATTATGCAGATAATTTTAACGATGATGCAGAAAATTCAAACAATTGTGTAGGTAATAAAAATAATTATGCAGATAATTTAAACAATGATGAAGATCATTTAAACAATAATGCAAATAATTAAAACAATGATGCAAATAATTTAAACAATGACTACGATTATTTAAACAATGATGCAAATAATTTAAACAATGATTAAGATAATACAAACAATTATGCAGATAATTTAAACAATTATGCAGATAATTTTAACGATGATGCAGAAAATTAACACAATGATGTAGGTAATAAAAATAATTATGCAGATAATTTAAACAATGATGAAGATTATTTAAACAATAATGCAGATAATTAAAACAATGATGCAAATAATTTAAACAATAATGACTATAATTCAAACAATAATGCAGATAATTTAAACAATGATGCTAATAATTTTAACAATGATTCTGATAATTAAAACAATGATAAAAGTAATTTAAGCAATGATGCAAATAATTTAAAAAAAAAAAGTAGTTTACACAATGATGCAAATAATTTAAACAATGATAAAAGTAATTAAAACAATGATGCAAATAATTTAAACAAAGATAAAAGTAATTTACACAATGATGCAGATAATTTAAACAATAATAAAAGTAATTTACACAATGATGCATATAATTTCAACAATGATAAAAGTAATTTAAACAATGATGCAAATTATTTGACTAATAATAATAAAAGTAATTTAAACAATGATGCAAATGATTTAAACAATGACAAAACTAATTTAAACAATGATGCAAATAATTCAAACAATAATAAAAGTAATTTAAACAATCATGCAAATAATTTAAACAATAATAAAAGTAATTTAAACAATGATGCAAATAATTCAAACAATGATAAAATAATTTAAACAATGATGCAAATAATTTAAACAATAATAAAAGTAATTTAAACAATGATGCAAATAATTTAAACAATAATAAAAGTAATTTAAACAATGATGCAAATAATTCAAACAATGATAAAATAATTTAAACAATGATGCAGATAATTTTAACAATGAAAAAAGTAATTTAAACAATGATGCAAAAAATTTAAACAATGATAAAAGTAATTTAAACATTAATAAAAGTAATTAACACAATGATAAAAGTAATTTACACAATGATGCACATAATTCAAACACTGATAAATGTAATTTAAACAATGATGCAGATAATTTAAACAATAATAAAAGTAAGTTTAACAATGATGCAGACAATTTAAACAATTATAAGAACTAATTTAAACAATGATGCACATAATTTAAACAATAATAAAAGTAATTTACACCACGATGCTTATAATTTAAAAAATGATAAAAGTAATTTAAACAATGATGCAAATAATTTAAACGATGATAAAAGTAATTTAAACAATGATGCAGATAATTTAAAAAATAATAAAAGTAATTTAAACAATAGTGCAGATAATTTAAACAATACTAAAAGTAATTTAAACAATGATAAAAGTAATTTTAACAATGATGCAAATAACTTAATTCATGATAAAAGTAATTTAAACAATGATGCAGATAATTTAAACAATAATACAAGTAATTTTAACTATGGTTAAAGTAATTTAAACAATGATGCAAATCATTTATAAATACTAAATGTAATTTACACAATGATGCAAATAATTTAAACCATGATACAAGTTATTTACACAATGATGCAAATAATTTAAACAATGATAAAAGTAAATTAAACAATGATGCAGATAATTTAATCAATAATAAAAGTAATTTCCACAATGATACAGATAATTTAAACAATGATGCAGATTATTTAAACGATGATAAAAGTAATTTACACAATGATGCCGATAATTTAAACAATGATAAACGTAATTTAAACAATGATGCAAATAATTTAAACAATGATAAAAGTAATTCAAACAATGATGCAAATTATTTACACAATAATAAAAGTAATTTACACAATGATGCTGACTATTTCAACAATGATAAAAGTAATTTAAACAATGATGCAAATTATTTAAACAATGACTAAAGTTATTTAAATAATGATGCAAATAATTTAAACAAGATAAAAGTAATTTACACAATGATGCAAATACTTTAAACAATGATAAAAGTAATTTAAAGAATGATGCAAATAATTTAAACAATAATAAAAGTAATTTAAACCATGATGCAAATAATTGAAACAACGATAAATGTAATTTAAACAATGATGCAGATAATTAAAACAATAATACAAGTAATTTAAACAATGATGCAAATAATTTAAACAATGATAAAAGTAATTTAAACAATGATAAATGTAATTTAAACAATGATGCAGATAATTAAAACAATAATACAAGTAATTTACACAATGATGCAAATAATTTAAACAATGATAAAAGTAATTTCAACAATGATGCAAATAATTTTTACAATAATAAAAGTAATTTACACCATGATACAAATAATTTAAACAATGATACAATAATTTACTCAATGACACAAATAATTTAAGCAATAATAAAAGTAATTTAAACAAAGATGCTAATAATTTAAACAATGATAAAAGGAAATTAAACAATGATGCAAATAATTTAAACAATGATAAAAGTAATTTACACAATAATGCAAATAATTTAAACAATAATAAAAGTAATTTACACAATAATGCACATTATTTAAACCATGATACAAGTAATTTACACAATGATACAGATAATTAAAACAATGATAAAATAATTTAAACAATAATGCAAATAAGTTAAACAATAATAAAAGTAATTTAAACAATGATGCAGATAATATAAACAATGATAAAAGTAATTTAAACAATGATGCAAATAATTTTAACAATGAAAAAAGTAATTTAAAAAATGATGCAAAAAATTAAAACAATGATAAAAGTAATTTAAACAATGATGCGGGTTATTAAAACAATAATAAAAGTAATTTACACGATGATAAAGATAATTTAAACAATGAGAAAAGTAATTTAAACAATGATGCAAATAATTTAAACAATGATAAAAGTAATTTAAAAAATGATGCAAATAATTTAAACCATGATAAATGTAATTTAAACAATGAGGAAACTAATTTAAAACATGATACAAGTAACTTACACAATGATGCAAATAATTTAAACAATGATAAAAGTAATTTAAACAATGATGCAGATAATTAACAAAATAATACAAGTAATTTAAACAATGATAAAAGTAATTTAAACAATGATGCAAAAAATTTAAACAATAATAAAAGTGATTTACACCATCATGCTAATAATTTAAACAATGATACAAATAATTTACACAATTATGCAAATAATTTAAACAATGATAAAAGTAATTTAAACCATGATGCAGATAATTTAAACAATAATAAAAGTCATTTAAACAATGATGCAGAAAATTTAAACAATAATAAATGTAATTTACACAAAGATACAGATAATGTAAACAATGATAAAATAATATAAACAATGATGCAAATAATTTAAACAATGATGCAGATAATTTAAACAATGATGCATATAATTTAAACAATAATACAGGTAATTTAAACAAAATAAAAATAATTTACACAATGATGCTGATTATTTCAACAAAAATAAAAGTAATTTAAAACAATGATGCACATAATTTAAACAAAAATAAAAGTAATTTGCACAATGATGCAAATAATTTAAGCAAAATTAAAAGTAATTTAAACAAAGATGCAAATAATTTTAACAAAAATAAAAGTAATTTAAACAATGTTGCAAATAATTTAAACAATGATAAAAGTAATTTAACCAATGATGCAAATAATTTAAACAATGATAAAGTAATTTAAACAATGATCCAAATAATACAAACATGATAAAAGTAATTTAAACAATGATGCAAATAATTTAAACAATGAAAAAAGTAATTTAAACAATGATGCAAAAAATTTAAACAATGATAAAAGTAATTTAAACAATGATGCAAATAATTAAAACAATGATGCGGATTATTAAAACAATAATAAAAGTAATTTACACAATGATACACACAATTTAAACAATGATAAAAGTAATTAAAACAATGATGCAAATAATTAAAACAATGATAAAAGTAATTTACACAATGATACAGATAATTTAAACAATGATAAAATAATTTAAACAATGATGCAAATAATTTAAACAATGATAAAAGTAATTTACACAATGATACAGATAATTAAAACAATGTTAAAATAATTTAAACAATGATGCAAATGATTTAAACAATGATTAAAGAAATTTAAACAATGATGCAAATAATTTTAACAATGATAAAAGTAATTTAAACAATGATGCAAAAAATTTAAACAATGATAAAAGTAATTAAAACAATTATGCACATAATTTACACAATAATGAAAGTTATTTAAAAAATGATGCAAATAATTTAAACAATGATAAAAGCAATTTAAACAATGATGCAGATAATTTTAACAATGATAAAAGTAATTTAAACATTGGTGCAGATAATTAAAACAAAGATAAAATAATTTAAACAATTATAAAGTAATTTAAACAATGATGCAAATAATTTAAACAATGATAAAAGTAATTTAAACAATGGGGCAGATAATTTAATCAATAATACAAGTAATTTAAATAATGATAAAAGTAATTTAAACAATGATGCAAATAGTTTAAACAATGATAAAGTAATTTAAACAATGATACAAATAATTTAAACAATGATAAATGTAATTTAAACAATGATGCAAATAATTTAAACAATGATAAAAGTAATATAAACAATGATGCAAATAATTTAAACAATGATAAAAGTAATTTATACAATGATGCAGATAATTTAAACAAATATACAAGTAATTTAAACAATGATAAAAGTAATTAAAACAATGATGCAAATAATTTAAACAATAATAAAAGTAATTTACACAATGATGCTTATAATTTAACAAATGATACAAGTAATTTTAACAATGATGCAAATAATTGAAACAATAATAACAGTAATTTAAACAATGATGCAGATAATTTAAACAATAATAAAAATAATTTACACAATGATACAGATAATTAAAACAATGATGAAAGTAATGTAAACAATGATGCAAATAATTTAAACAATGATAAAAGTAATTTAAACAATGATGCAAATAAATTAAACAATGATAAAAGTTATTTAAACAATGATGCAAAAAATTTAAACAATGATAAATGTAATTTAAACAATGGTGCAAATAATTTAAACAATAATAAAAGTAATTTAAACAATGATGCAAATATTTCAACAATGATAAAGTAATTTAAAACATTGATGCTAATAATTTAAACAATGATAAAATAATTTAAACAATGATGCAAAAAATTTAAACAATGATAAAAGTAATATAAACAATGATGCAAATAATTTAAACAATGATAAATGTAATTTAAACAATGATGCAAATAGTTTAAACAAGGATAAAAGTAATTTAAACAATGATGCAGATAAGTTAATCAATATTAAAAGTAATTTAACCAATGATGCAGATAATTTAAACAATGATAAAAGTAATTTAAACAATGATGCAAATAATTAAAAACAATTATAACAGTAATTTACACAATGAGGCAGATAATTTAAACAATAATAAAAGTAATTTTTACAATGATGCAGATAATTTAAACAATGATAAAAGTAATTTAAACAATGATGCAAATAATTTAAACAATATTAAAAGTAATTTAATCAATAGTGCAGATAATTTAAACAATAATAAAAGTAAGTTAAACAATAATAAAAGTAATTTAAACAATGATGCAAATTATTTAAACGATAATAAATGTAATTTAAACAATGATTCAGATAATTTAAAAAAATATTAAAAGTAATTTCATCAGTAGTGCAGATTATTTAAACAATAATAAAAGTAATTTAAACAATAATAAAAGTAATTTAAACAATGATGCAAATTATTTAAACAATAATAAAAGTAATTTAAACAATGATGCCGATAATTTAAACAATAATAAAAGTAATTTAAACAATGATGCAGATAATTTAAACAATGATAAAAGTAATTTAAACAACGATGCAGATAATTTAAACAATAATAAAAGTAATTTAAACTATGATGCTGATAATTTAAACAATGGTGCAAATAATTTAAACAATGATAAAAGTAATTTAAACCATGATGCAGATAATTTAAACAATAATACAAGTAATTTAAACAATGATGCAAATAATTTAAACAATCATAAAAGTAATTTACACAATGCTGCAGATAAATTAAACAATGATAAGGGTAATTACAACAATGATGAAGCTAATTTAAACAATAATAAAAGTAATTTAAACAATGTGCAGATAATTTAAACAATGATTAAATTAATTCAAACAATAATGCAGATAATTTACACAATAATAAAAGTTATTTACACAATGATGCAAATAATTTTAACAATGATAAAAGTAATTCAAACAATGATGCAGATAATTTGAACAATGATGCAGAGAGATTAAACAATGATAAAAGTAATTTAAAGAATAATAAAAGTAATCTAAACAATAATCAAAGTAATTTAAAAAATGATTTAGATAATTTACACAATGATAAAAGTAATTTAAACAATAATAAAAGTAAGTAAAACAATGATGCAAATAATTTACACAATGATAAATGTAATTTAAACAATGATGCAAATAATTTAAACAATGATTAAAGTAATTTACACAATTATGCAGATAATGTAAACAATGATTCAGATAATTAAAAATGATAAAAGTAATTTAAATACTTGAGCAAATAATGAAAACAATGATAAAATAATTTTAAAAATGATGCCAATAATTTAAACAATAATAAAAGCAATTGAAATCATGATGAATGTAAGTAAAACAATGATGCAAATAATTTAAACAATGATAAAAGTAATTTAAACAATGATGCAAATAATTAAAACAATGATGAAAGTAATTTAAACAATGATGCAGAAAATTTAAACAGTGATGCAGATAATTAACAATGATAAAAGTAATTTAAACAATGAGGCAGATAATTTAAACAATGATAAAAGTAATTTACACAATGATGCAGATAATGTTTACAATGATAAAAGTAAATAAAACAAGGATGCGGATGAATTAAACAATGGTAAAATTGATTTAAACAATGATAAAAGTAATTTAAACAATTATGCAGATAATTATAACAATGATAAAAGTAATTTAAACAACGATGCCAGTAATTTAAACAATGATAAAAGTAATTTAAACAATGATAAAAGTAATTTAAACAATGATGCAAATAATTTAAACAATGATAAAAGTAATTTAAACAATGATGCAAATAATTTAAACAATGATGCAGATAATTAAATAAATGATAAAAGTAATTTAAACAATAATAACAGTAATTTACACTATGATCAGATAATTTAAACAATGATAAAAGTAATTTACACAATGATGCAAATAATTTAAACAATGATTAAAGTAATTTAAACAATGATAAAAGTAATTTTCACAATGATAAAAGTAATTTACACAATGATGCAGATAATTTAAACAATGATAAAAGTAATTTACACAATGATGCAAATAATTTAAACAATGATTAAAGTAATTTAAACAATGATAAAAGTAATTTTCACAATGATAAAAGTAATTTACACAATGATGCAGATAATTTAAACAATGATAAAAGTAATTTTCACAATGATAAAAGTAACACAATGATGCAAATAATTTAAACAATGATAAAAGTAATTTAAACAATGATAAATGTAATTTACACAATGATAAAGTAATTTACATAATTATAAAAGTAATTTAAACAATGATAAAAGTATTTTAAACAATGATAAAAGTAATATACACAATGATGCAAATAATTTAACCAATTATAAATTAATTTAAACCATGATGCAGATAATTTAAACAATGATAAATGTAAGTTAAACAATGATGCAAATAATTGAAACAATGATAAAGGTATTTACACAATGATAAAACTAATTTACACAATGATGCAAATAATTTAAACAATGATAAAAGTAATTAAAACAATGATAAAAGTAATTTAAACCAAGATAAAAGTAATTACTACATTTAATAGTGTTAAACGATTTGGTCCATCACGTTGTCCCATTTATTTAAAATTACCATGGTTAGGTCCTGTTGGCCTTTATATTGTTAAAAGGATTTCTTCTGCTACTCAACGTGTTTTCCAGCTTCTATGCTTTGAGTAGTTTACACAACTCGAACCTTCTTCTCTTCTTTTCGTAAAGATGTTTTGCCAACCATTCAAAAGAATTCTGTTGTTTATAAATTTGTTTGTCAGTGTGGAGCTGACTACGTTGGTAAAACATCCCAAAGATAAGAAATGAGAATATCCCAACATATCCCTCGGGATATTCGACTACACCAGCTTTCGAGAACATCCGGGCACTCCCAAGCTCATGAGTCCGCTATTTGTAATCACCTGATGAGTATAAATAGGTGTTCTGATCAATATTCCGATGGGTGGTTTTCTGTTTTATACAGTGCGAGGTCGAACTATCATCTCAATATCATTGAGGCGTTAGTCATTAACAACTCTCGACCTAGCCTGTGTAGACAAAAGATTTTGAAACATCAGTTGGAGATATTTATTGATTTAAAACCACCTGAACAGTGAGATTTTTTTTTCACCGTTCTTCCAACTGAAACCAAAGTCCCTTCTTTCCTCATTCGTTTCTTAGTTTTAATTTATCATTATGACGTTTCCTCTTAGAGGGTCAGACGATAAGGCCTTAAGGAAATTTTAATAATTTCACCTGCCCGTTTTTTGTTTTTTGGTATTTAAATAAAACTATATATATATATATATATATATATATATATATATATATATATATATTGGGTTGACTAGTAAACCATGCAAAATAGAATATATATATATATATATATATATATATATATATATTTATATATATATATATATTGTGTTTACTAGTAAATCTTGCAAATATATATATATATTCTTGCAAAGAATATATGTATATATATATTTGTATATATATATACATATTTATATATATATATATATATTAGGTTTACTAGTAAACCTTGCAAAATAGAATATATATATATATATATATATATATAGAGAGAGAGAGAGAGAGAGAGAGCGAGACAGACAGACAGACAGACAGACAGAGAGAGAAATAATAAATACGGTCAAATAGTAGCTTCGCCCTGAAGCTCATTTTTTATTAAAGTCGCCCATAATTTGTTTGGACGTATATAAAATTTATTTATTTTTCTTATTCTTAAAACAATAATCTAAGTACAATCGCATTTCAAGGTAACTAATTCTCATAATTTAAACAATTATTTAGCTGCCACACACGGATACAGGGTGACTAGTAAACCTTGCAAAATAGAATATATATATATATATATATATATATACATATATATATATTTATATATATATATATATATATTGTGCTGACTAGTAAACCTTGAAAAATAGAATATACATATATATATATATATATATATATATATATATATATATATATTGGGTTGACTAGTAAACCTTGCAAAATAGAATATATATATATATATACATATATATATATACACACATATATATATATATGGGGTTGACTAGTAAACCTTGCAAAATAGAATATATATATATATACATATATATATATACACACATATATATATATTGGGTTGACTAGTAAACCTTGCAAAATAGAATATATATATGTATACATATATATATATATATATATATATATATATATATATATTGGGTTGACTAGTAAACCTTGCACAAGAGAATATATATAAATATATATATATATATATATATATATATATTGGGTTGACTAGTAAACCTTGCAAAATAGAATATATATATATATATATATATATATATATATATATATATATATATTGGGTTGACTAGTAAACCTTGCAAAATAGAATATATATATATATATAATTATATATAATTATTATACTATTAGTAAAAATAGATTACAATTTTTTTTATTTTTTTTTAATAAATTAAGTTAGAGCAATTACCGCCCTTAGACCCGTAAATCAAATAATAAATAAAGCCAATAACACATGACAATTATCTCCCCTTAAAAACTTGCAAAATAAATATTCTCTATATATATATTAACTGTAGCGTCTTTAAATCGAAATACGCTAACGGAAACAATTTACTGCACGGGCGTCGCCCTTTTAAAATTCATCATTCAATAAAATAAAAAGCTATAGCAAATATCTAAATCACTACTTTAAACACAGTTCCTGATTTCAAAAAAAGAAAAACTAAAAGGTAACTATCTCTATATATTTTGAAATCAAATTTATTATGTAAATTCAAAAAATATATATTTTTTCCACTCATTTCTATCTCTAACCTATATTAATTTTCTTATAAATTTTAAATCCAAACCTTTTATTTCAATTTTTCAGATTCATCTGCCTTACATTTAATGCTAGGTTTATTTTTGGTGTCTTTTAAATTCAATAAAAATCCTCCTAAATTTGCTGATGAGGAGACCGTGCTTACCAAAAAAACTATATATAATTGTTCTACATAACTTCATGTATACCACAAATAAAAAGCACGGATTTCCGAAACGATCGTACAGATAATTGACTTTGTTGTTGTTCCTTCTTATGAAACTGATTTTTAATTTAATTAAAATTTAATTTTTAAATTTTAAATTTTTTTTTTAATTTTTAAATTATAAATCACATTACTTAATATATATATATATATATATATATATATATATATATATATATTGGGTTGACTACTAAACCTTGCAAAATAGAATATATATATATATATATATATATATATATATATATATATTGGGTTGACAAGTAAACTGTGCAAATATACATATATATTCTTGCAAAGAATATATATATTTATATATATATATATATATATATTGGGTTGACTAGTAAACCTTGCAAAATAGAATATATATATATATATATATATATACAGAGAGAGAGAGAGAGATTTTTTGTTGTTGTTTTTTAAACGATAAATACGGTCAATAGTAGCTTCGTCCTGAAGCTCATTTTTTATTAAAGTCGCCCATAATTTGTTTGGACCTATATAACATTTGTTTATTTTTATTTTTTTAAAACAGTAATCTAAATACACGTGTATTTCAAGGTAATTAATTCTCATCAGAATAGGTCATATATATATATTTATATATATATATATATATATTAACATTTTACCCTAAGCAAAACATTTTACCCTAAGAAAAATATGATGAAAGTAAAGATAATTTTCGCGAAAATTTTTTTTTTATATCAACTTTGTTTCCATTGGTACCAAGAGTGACCAACAAAATGGTGTTTCCTTACAAAAAGAAAATGTTATATATATATATATATATATATATATATATATATATATATATATATATATTTATATATATATATATATATATATATATATATATATATATATATATATATATATGCAAGAAATAAATGGTACCATAGTACATAAAATATACTTTTATGGTAGAAAAGTTCATCGATTTGTATTTTTAGTAGTTTGTAAAAAAAAAAATTTCATTCACGAACCGGTTTTAAAAATATCAAAATGGAAGCGACTTTGAAATGGAGAGCCCCATTTTCAATTTATAGGAGGGGCACCTGAGCATTCTGTCTTTACAATTTAAGTTAGTTCCGTCAACGTAAGGAATATTTATAAACATATTTCAATGTGTTCCGTTATTTTGTGCTTGAGGAATATTAGATTATGGCATGTGTATAAAAATTCATTTAAGTAGGTATCGCTTCAAATTTTGTTTTAATTTGGGTTCGCTGAAATTATTTCAAGGAAACAGCATTAAAAACTATTTCAAAACATCAAAAATAGGAACTGAACCTTTATTGACTGTGGTAACATTTATTTCTTGTATATTTATTTTTTCGGGTAGTCGTTTCTTGGCTTTTCTGCTAAACAGACTTACTAAATAATATCGACGAAATATCGAAAAACAAAGAAACAAAAACAGTTTTGAAAAATAATTAAGTTTTACTTACTTTAGTAAAACAATCCGAAACAGCAAAATGGAATATCAAAAAAGCAAACACGTAATTACTTTAGTTTTTTAAAGCAAATAATCGATATCAATATGAATAAGAAATAATGGCGCCCTTTTCAAGCAGAACAGCTTCGTTCCGGTTGTAAAGTATTGAACGGTGTAGTATTCTGCCGTCGGATTCAGGGTTGTACTATTGTAATGTAAAGAACACACATAAAGGGTTGTAATCAACTGAATCACTTCTAGTACACTGACAAAAATAAGCTTAAACAGATATGTAAATAAAAATAAAAAAGGTTCTGTAAATGTTTTTAAAAAGACACGTAATCACGTGAGCAGGATTTTGTCCTTCTGTTGACACGATAACAAGTAACGTTCTGATTTTTCATTATTTATCTATTTTCGCAAGAGTGTCACGTGCAAGTGGAGAAGGAAAAAAACAGAGTTATGCAAAATTTGTGTCGAGAATTGTCTAAAGTTCTGACTTTTATTTTGCTTCCACTTTAATAAGAAGGTGAATTTATGAGGTGAATTTATTCGACACAATATGATTCTACTCCAAAAATAAATAAAAGCTAACGTGAATTAAGATTAAAGTTAAGGTGTTTTGTGGACCCTCACCCCTTTTAAAAAATCTTGTAAAACTTGTGACATATTTACATTCTGTGGAGGTCAGACGCGAACGAACACCCCATAATTTTATTATACCATATTTCTTCAAACTGAAACATAATTATCAAAGTATACTTACGCAGATAGATATGAACAGTCTTTATTGAAGTTTGTGTTATATTTCCATGGAGTACAGGCTCGAACGCAGATCCCACAATTTTATTATACCATCCCTATTAAAGTTGAAACATACTTATCAAAGTATTCTTATGTACATCTAAATCAAAGACCCTTATAAACGGTTTTTTTTTCATTTTTTATTTCCATACTTTGGGGGTCAGGCGCGAACGCAGCCCCCACAATTCTTATGAACCACCGCTCTGCCAGATCAAACATATCCATTCCTGAACCTCGATACATCTTCTATGTAATCAGTTTTTTAGAATAGTCAACCATATAGGAGCCTATTCGTGGCCAGACACACACACACATATGTTCAGCTTTATATATATATATATATATATATATATATATATATATATATATATATATACTCGTCCTGTGAAATTATTGTCGAGATGACATTTTTTTACCGGTCTTAGAAACTTATCGGTAGTTTCCTATCAAAAGCTTCGGAAACGTTGGCAATGCTACGCTGCGCGTACTGTGAAACTTCTGTACATTTCCGCGTAATGTAAAAAAACTTGCCATCGTAATTGCTGAATCTACGGTATTAGAGGTGTGTCAAATTATTAACAAGGCAGTTTGTTTCGTCAGTTAAATGGGCCGTGAAAGTGGTTTGAGTTGTTCTGAAAAGAGTACTATTACAGAACAGTTAGCAAAAGCAAAACTACCGTCGGAATATCGAAAATGCAAAGTACGAGCAAACTGTGAAGAACTTTGTCGCGGACCCTACACAGTTTCGTAAGAGAGCTGATAAATGTAAATCTAGAGTTATTTCACGCCTTCTCTACTCCAAATTAAATATGAAGTTGTCAAGACCCCTGGACAGACAAGTCGATAAGTCATTGACTAAGCCGGATTGAAGAATGTTTCAAAAAGTACTCGATGTCGTTTTCTGAAAAGTGGCAAAGTCTGTTAAGCCCGTGACAAAGCCTCCATTAAAGCAACATCACAAACAAAACCCATAGAAATGGGAAGAAGACAACATGAAAACGGATGTTTCAAAGTTTTGTTCACGCATGAACGGCGTGTCACTCTTGATATCCCAGAAAGTTAGAGCAGAAGATGGCCCTAGATGGACGACATCGTCATCAGCGTTTAAGGCGCCAACAATGTGGTGGCAGGATAATAATTCGGGCTGGGATTATCGGAGATACTTAGTTGGCCCATGGAGAGTCCCAGAAGGCGTAAAAATTACGTCAAATGCTTACATAGCTTTTCTGAAGAAGCACTTTGAACCATGGCTGAAGAAGCAAGGGTTGACGCTCAAAAGAACCATTATTTCTATGCAGGATAATGTTCCCCAGCATGCAGCAAACAAAAGCAAAGAGTATTTGCAACAACTGGGGTTCTCTGGGCTACGGAAGATGGAGTGGTCTGCGAGTTCACCAGATTTTAACCCAATTGAGAACCTTTGGAGTTTCATGAAGCGACGTCTCTATGCCAATAAACTTCAGCGACGTCTCTATGTCAATGAACAAAGATGATTTGTGTGATGCTCTCCAATAGGTATTTCGAGGAATAACTATTGACGAAATCACAAATTTGAATAATTCTGTGGACCAACGTCTTTTACAAGTCATTCACAGAAAAGGACCGCATATGCCCTGCTAATTATGTCAACGTAGAAATTGCTTTGTAGTTATTGTGCTTTGAGGCGTTTCCCTAGTTTATGTAATGTTTTAATATTATTTCTATGAACAAGTTACAGTTATATTGTGCTTTTTCACAACCTCGTTAATAACTTGATACACTGAAATCAACAGATATTCCTATCTTCTGCCTAATACTGCTTTAAATGCTTTTATTTTCTAACTGGAGTAGCTGAATAGTACTGTAAGACCTTTCTCAATGTTTCTTGAATTTTTTTTACTTTTTCCTTAAATATTAAAAAAAAATGTAACCTCGTTAATAATTAGTGTAATAATACAGTGTATATATGCATACATATGTATACATACATATATCTATCTATCTATATATATATATATATATATATATATACATATGCATATATATTATATATGCGTGTATGCATATATATATGTATACGTATATATATGTATATGAATATATATGTATATACATATGTATGTATATATAATATATATAATATCCATGCCTATATGTATATACATATACATATACATATATATATATATATATATATATATATGCACTGTTGATCAAAAATTTAAGACCACTTTAAAATCATTAAAAATTAACTTAAGGTTACTAATATTACAATCTAAAAGGTTATGGAAACAAAAAGGTACATTCCAAAAAATTGTATTTAAAAATTTGCATTTTTATTAAATTAGGCTTTTTACACATGATCAAAATTATAAGAGCAAGGATATAAATAATTAGATTTATCGTAATTCTTATGTTTTTAGTTTAGCAATCACTGTGTAAAGGTTTTACCATGAATCAAGCAATAAAACTAACCGAATTTTAGCGCTCGCGAGGACTAGGATTCCATAAGTAATGTTTGCTACAGCGAGCGATAGCAGCTAAGGTAAATCGCAGTAAAACTGTTATTTGCAACTTTCTAAAGAACTCTGAGAATTATGGAAAAGTAAAATCCTTTGGTAGGTTCCCCAAAATTTCTCCTGCATTGAGTAGGAAAATGAGACGGGTTGTTATGAATGACAGAGGACTTTCTGCTAGTCAAATTAAGGCGGTTACGAATACTGATTGCAGTCCAATAACCATCAGACGACACTTACAACAAAAAGGTATGGTAAATAAAAAGCATAAAAAATTCCCCGATTGCTTCCACATTACAAAGTGGACCGCTTAAGATTTGGTCGTGAATACCAAACCTTGGACTTTGAGAAGTGGAAGAAAGTCCTGTTTTCTGATGAGAAAAAAATCAATTTAGATGGTCCTGATAGCTTCCAGCGATATTAGCATGACAAAAACATGCCCCTTGAAAGTTTTCCATAATGGCATGGGGTGCTTTTTCTTACAGAGGGAGGATTGATCTCCATGTGGTGCAAGGTCGTCAGACAGCAGCTGGTTGTTAGCATGCTACACAAAGCCTCTTTTATGATTGAGGGTCATCGTTTGTGTGGGGATGGATGGTTATTCCAACAGCATAATGCTGCAATTCACCCTGCAAGACGGACCATTAGCTTTCTGAAAGAAAATGTAGTCCATCTCTTGGGACATCCCTCATACTTACCGGACTTGACCGAATTGAAAATGTTTGAGGACAAAAGAGGTTTGTCGAAATGGCAAACAATATTCAACAAAAAAATGAACTTCGTGAAACCATCTTCAGAAACTGGAGCAGGATCCCCGCATCTTAATGGCAACCCTTATTTCTAGAATGCCTCAGAGAATTTTTGAAGTCATCAGAAGCAGTGGAGGTAGAACTCATAATTAAATTTGATTGTTGAATGTTTTCATACACTTTTCCTACACTTTTTGTACAATTTAATAGAAGTTTTGTCTCTGGTCTTATAATTTGGATCGTGTGTAAAAAGCCTAATTTAATAAAAATGTGAATTTTAAAAATAAATCTTTGGAATGTAGCTTTTGTTTCCATAACCTTTTAGATTGTAGTAACATTAATCGGGAGAGTTTAAAAGGTTTAGATTTTTTTAAAAAGATTTTAAGTGGTCTTCTTAAATTTTGAATCAGCAGTGTATATATATATATATATATATATATATATATATATATATATATATATATATATATATATATATATATAATAGTATTCAGACGATTTATTATAATCGGGAATCGAAAAAAACGGAATTTTTGGAGTATCGGAATCGATCTCGGAATCGGAATCGATCTCGGAATCGGTATCGGAATTTGAAAATTTTGTGGCTGTTTTCTATTTCTTGGATTTTGTTTAAAACTACATTTTCCACGGCTAGTATTAATGATTAATTGATGAGTATTTATTGATTTTAAGCCACCAGTAAAACTGAACATTATAGGTTACCCCCATAAGCGTATTTTACATTTGCGAAAATATATATACATTTTACATGAGTTTTTGCAATGATCCAACGCACTCCATATTTCGAAATTTAAATATAATCGGAATCGGTAATTATATCGGAATCGAAAATTTAGAACAAAATTGGTAATTGTGTCGAAATCGGGAGAAATATTGGAATCCTCTCATTACATATATATATATATATATATATATATATATATATATATATATACTAGCTTGGGTGCCCGATCTTGCCCGGGTGTTTAAAAGTGTGTGTTCAGCAAAAAAAAGGTATAGTATGCAGGCAGACTCAAGCCCGTACCGCAAAGAAGAAAAAAAAACGTGAAAAAAGGTGATGTCTGTGCTGTTGCGCCCATTGCCACGTAAGTGACGTAGGTTTAAATTAAGGCCAGACAATCGAAAAGAGAGAATGACTTTCGAAAATATCAGTGAAAAAGCCACCTCTCCCCGTAGAAAAGTGCCCAGTTGAGTGTGAATAAATTAATGTTTTTTGCCAATTTTTCGATAATTGTCGTCCGAAAATCCGTCGGCTCTATCGAAAGTTTTAAGCAGGCATAAAAACATACATCCATACATACATTTAAGTAGGCGTTTTACATTTATATTATATACCATTTATTACTGTATTTAATATGCGGTGATCGAAACATATGTAACCAAGCAGATTAAAAACGGTAATAAAAACATTAAGCAGTATTGACCACATTCTTCAGGTTTTTTTACCATTTACTCGTTATATATCCCCCCATATATATATATATATATATATATATATATATATATATATATATATATATATATGTATACATATATATTGGCTTTCATGGCTCTTGTGAGCTGCGATGTAACTTGACTTTGGAAATAATTATATTATTACCCACGCTCTGAAAATTCTGTTATTACCTGCTCGCTAGATGAGCATGTTAGAAAGCATCGTCGTAGCGAATGTAAAAATTCTCCTGGACTTCTGCTTGGTTGGATTACAACACCGCTTGTTTGAGCCATAGTTCGGTTTCACCGTGGTTTGCTTGTTAGTTAATAAATTCCTTGTGTGTGGCGCGTTTGCTCAACCGGCAGAGTACACGTCTCGCATTCAAGAGATTCAGGTTTCGAATCCAAAGATGCATAATGTCTTACTGATGAGCCCAAATGAAAGCAAAACCCGTTCACATACACTTTTCAATGATTAAAGCTAGAACCCAGAATTAGACAGAATCGATCAATTGCATCGACAACGGACAACGCGAAACCCAAAGTGCGTTTCGATGTACTGCATCTAGTCAGTGACGTGCTCCGACATAGGCGCGGACCCAGATCGTCTATTTGAGTCTGGCGTTGTCCGTTGTCGATGGAATTGCTCGATTATATCTAATTCTGGGTTCTAGCTTTATCATGGAAAAGTGCATGTGACGGGTATATATATATATATATATATATATATATATATATATATATATATATATATATAATTATATATATATAAATATATATATATACTTATTTACTAAATTAATTATTAAATTCCTACAGACATCAGTGTGACTCGAACCTGGCAACAGCAACTATCTCTTGCTTCATTAGCAAGGACCTAATCGATTAAGCTACCGTTAACCGGGAGAAATACTGCTGAAATTTGTATTTTTAAATGTTTTTAACGTCTGTCAGAGTGATCTAATCATCATATGATGATCTGCACATACGAGCTAAATTGACCGACTTTTTATTTCAACTGAAAGTGCTCAACAATAAAAAACCAGTTTTTTAAAGGTACTGACATAATTATTTACTATAATAATTATTATACCTAGAAACCCTAGTATATACTATCGGGTATCTATATCGGGTCATAAAGTCCGTTTAAATATATTGTCATTTTTGCAGATTCCGTATTTATTATTATAGATTATTTATTATTATAGAGCCAATTTTCTATGGAATACTTAGTTTATAGTAGTGATTTCATGTTAAAATAATGACTTGAGTGACATCAATTATAATCGAAACCAAAACATTTAGCTCTCCATTAACGTCTCCTACCGAGGAAGCCATAGAATTTGGGCATGCGCAGAAAGAAGTAAATATATATTGCCGATATATTTCTGTGCGCGTTATTCATCCAACCAAACAACGACTTTACTCGTTATAAAGCATCTTTAGTGTGTAATTACAATTTTCCTATTAATTTCAGTGTACTGTGACCAGTAGTTTAAGAGTTTATCGGTTAAATTTGTAAACTCAGACACTCACATATACATCTACTGTTTTATTTATATAGAAGATATAGAAGATAATTTGCTCAGTGGGGTAGCGAATAAATACCCTCTATACTGGAACAATTATTATTTTTTGGTAACCAGAGTGCCCCCTTTTTGCCTACTTTTAGGGGAGCTGGTTGTTACCTCACATTAAAAACGGCCTTGTGTCTAATTTGCTTTGGTGGGGAAGCAAATAAATACATTAAATAGAAAAAAAGGGGGTCTTATATGAATATTTATTATTATTAAAGTTTTTTAATGTGGAGAGTGAAGGGGAAATGGAAACCAGCTCCCCGGGGAGTAGTGGAGCTGGATAGTGACAATTGATATGAAGGGTTGCCCCTACATTGACCAATAACTTATATGTGGGGTTTCCCCCACATATGGTCTTTGCTTGTAGTACCTGCCGGAACAGATGGTATTTATTTGCTCCCCCACCGAGCAAATTAGGCACAAGGCCGATTTTTAATGTGAGGAGTGAAGGGGAAATGGGCCCCAACTCCCCGGGGAGTAGGGGAACTGGTTCGTGACAATTGGTATGAAGAGTTGCCCCTACATTGACCAAGGTCTTATATGTGGGGTCGCCCCCACATATGGTCTTTGCTTGCAGTATCTGCCGGAACAGATATTACACTTTGATCCCGGCCCGAAGGCCAAGAACAACAGGGTATTTATTTGCTCCTCCACTGAGCAAATTAGGCACAAGGCCGTTTTTTAATGTGGAGAGAGAAGGAGGGGGGGAAGGAAAAAGGGATCAGCTCCCGATGGGTGGGAAATGGGGGCTGGATAGTGACAATTGGTATGAAGGGTTACCCCTACATTGACCAAGGTCTGATATGTGGGGTTACCCCCACATATGGTCTTTGCTTGCAGTATCTGCCGGAACAGATACTACACTTTGATTCCGGCCCGAAGGCCGAGAACAACAGAAAAAAAGGCAAGCCTCTTCTCTATTTATTTAAAAAGAATATATATATATATATATATATATATATATATATATATATATATATATATATTTTTTTTTCTTCTTATATGGGTCGTGGAATGGCATTAGTATGCGAAAGTTCTAGCTAATTTGCTTATTCTTTGAAACATTCATTTTAATTAATTCCCTATAGTTTTTTTTCGGTTTTCTTATGGGATGATAATCTTTAGTTAAAGATTATATGTAATTATATTCATGCAGATATTCTAAATGATTTATACTTGCTTAATATTTGCATAAATAATAAACATAACCTTTTTTCTACATATATTTATCTATGCGTATATATATATATATATATATATATATATATATTTGTCTTTAAAAAATTGCCTACCAAACTCTTCTGTCAGTTTTTGGTCTGCAAACATGAAACTTGATATGTAGGGTATTCGAACCCTATCAAAACTTTATATTTGGGTTTTCGCAGGGAAAAATCAATGCAAAAGCGGGAAAATTAAAAAAAATGGAATTTACCAGATGAAGATCGAACGACGGCATTACAAATATGCATTCGTAACGTAATAGCTATCGGTTCATGTTTTAATTTTACGCCTTGCAGCGAGCATGGCCTCATATCTCAGGCATTTACGTCAAAGGAAAAAGTAAATCGTAAGTTAAACGTTTTGGTTTCGATTCTCGATGATGACGCACTGGTCATTTTTTTTATGTTTTTAATTTTAAAAATATTTTTGCATATAGTGGATCCAATATAATCCATATATATATATATATATATATATATATATATATATATATATAGAGAGAGAGAGAGAGAGAGAGAGAGAGATATGTATATATATGTATATATATATATATAGAGAGAGAGAGAGATAGATAGATAGATAGATAGATAGATAGATAGATAAATAGATAGAATTTGATTGCAGAAATTCCCCTCTGGACTAAAATACTGTAGGTCTACAACAACAGATGGCACATAGAAGCTTATTATATTTACACTATTAGCAAATAGTTTATGTAAATGTAGAACGACATTTTAGACACATGGATTCGTTATAATAAAACCCTACATTTAATCCTAGGAGTGCCTTCATCACTATCGCCAAGATCGGCAATGAAAGTAACTGATATTTTTCCCTCTATATAAAAAGTACTACTCCCGTTTCCAGTGATGACCGGGTATAAATATCCACAGTACCAATGTATTGCCCTGCCACCCTTTTAAACTGCATCATCCACTGATAGACTTACAACTACTTTTACACTTCCCTAATCGAAAATAATGATTTCTCCCTACTTACACTCCGAGTATTCTCATGAGCTGAAAACGTAAAAATCTGTTATTTCAGATTACATATACTGATACTAAAAACGAACACTGCAAATCTCCACCAACATGGCCTCTATATCTACGCGAATCAATATATTTATGAATGTTAAAAAAATATTCAAGAACTCTCAGAATCATAACTATACGAAGTTACACCCCAAACATTTGCTACACACATCATGGCTGAACATTGTTTGTAAAAATAAAACATATTTTCCCGAGGTTAAAGACGAATGCTTACATTACCTTCCATAACATTTACTTTTTAATTTCCCCCAAAAGTATTCGTAATAAAACTTTAAAAATAATTTGCCCAATCTTCTTTCTTAACTGTTTACATGTCTTTTTTTGTTGTTTGGTTTACGCGTCCAATATTATTTTATCACTTAATGAACGCATCGAAATAAACTGGACGAACTTTAATTTTTTAATGTATATTTCAGCGTCCTAAATTGTGATGACAAAATGAACGAATATAAGTAAATAAAAACTTTCCCTTTCTTATGTCTACAGTGTTGGAAAGTTGGAAAAAGCAAACATACTGATGATGGAGCTTGGCTCCGAAATATATTTATATTATAAATTTCAAACAAGTAAAATATGTGTGTATTTTACGCATATTACGTTGTAATTTGGCTTTCAAGCGCACTTGATGCGTATTATATATATATATATATATATATATATATATATATATATAATATTAAAAGAAAGAAGTTTATGAAGTAAATAATAAATAGGGATTTAACTTGTTACGCTTGAATTGCAACTAAGAAAGCGAATTTAATCATTGGTAACGTTTAAGTGGTTGGTGCGCAGCCATGACATCCAAGTGCAAATGCCTAAAGAGATTTGCACTCAATTCTCTAACATACACACACAAATTCATATATATATATATATACATATATATATATATATATACATATATGTGTGTGTGTGTGTCTGTGTGCGTCTGTGTCGGTGTGTATATATACACATGTGTGTGTCTGTGTGTCTATGTGTGTATGCATACATGTCTGAGGATATTTATTTATTGATCGAATTATTTCGAAGTAACATTAGGATTAAATCTCCATTAAACCAACCATCCACAGAAAACAAGAAAAAATTCTCTTTGTTTCATTAAACAGTTTCATAATATATACATATATATATATATATATATATATATATATATATATATATATATAACTATTTCATTTATTCACATAAATTTACTATACGAAAGTATAGATTTATGCGTAAACTTTAAGTATTTACTTCAAAGTGCTCAATACGTAGGTAGAGCTAGTTAGTAATTTATAAAATATATATGGCGATTAAGCTACACTGAATATTCTGCGTTTCATCCAACTATAGGATTCGTCAGGCTTATGCGCGAATTCTGTCGTTGCTTCTTGTTTTTATACATGTTGAGGATTACTAGTTGGCCACTCAGCTTTCTAGTATCCACCGCGCCCCTTCCTACCAGCCAATGGGCATGCATTTTATCAAACAAAGGATCTGTTTTAGAGCTAGGTTAGTGGTTTTAGGTGGCCGTTCTACTTCTTTTTTTATATACATATAAATATACCTATATGTACACAATAATGCACATATATATACACACATATATATATATACATATATGCGTGTGATCGTTTATGTATATTGTTGTTTATTTAATTTATTTATTTGTTTGTTTTCTATTGTTATTGTTAGTTTTAAAGCTATTTTGTATCGCTATCCTAGAGTAAGTTTTATTTTGTGAACACAAATATAAACAACAAAACACCAACAACTATAATAAAATTAAAAACAGAAGAAAAAGAACTATAATTTGGTATACGGCCCCATACAATCAAATGTTAAAAACAAAACTTGGCAAGAAATTTCTAGATCTTATTGAAAAACACTTTCCCGCAACCAACCTCTTACACAAACTCTTCAATAAAAATACCTTGAAGTTATCTTACAGTTGTTGCGAAAATTTAGAGATGATAATTAAGGCACATAATAACAAAATACTAAATGAAAACAATGTAAACAACAATATAAACAATAAAAAGTAGACACCAGGACAGAATTAAAAACAACAGTAGCAGAAATAATAATAATAATAATAATAATAATAATAATAATAATAATAACATTAACAATAACAATAATAATAATAATAATAATAATAATAATAATAATAATAATAATAACAAACCAACCCCGGACAAGTACAACCATACCATAAATAAAAATACTAATAACAAACAAGATAAATGCAATTGTAGACACCACACACTTTGCCCAGTCCAAAACAAATGTCTAACAAATAGCGTAGTCTATCAAGCAACAATATTTGCAAAAGAAAACCCGAATAACAAAAAATATTACATAGGCATGACTTCCTTAGATTTCAAAACCCGATACTATGACCACAAAAGCACATTCAAAAATAAAAAACACCGTATAAAAACAACACTAGCGAATAAATACTGGGAACTCAAAGAAAGCGGACATTCGCCGGTAGTCGAATGGAAAATAATAAGACAAGTTACCACATGCAGACATTTAGACGACCCATGTAAATTATGCCTCCATGAAAAATTTTCTATCCTGTACTTTAAAGAACCTCAAAATCTATTAAACTGTAGGCGGGAAATAGCAAACAACTGTGTTCACAAAATAAAACTTACTCTAGGATAGCGATACAAAATAGCTTTAAAACTAACAATAACAATAGAAAACAAACAAATAAATAAATTAAATAAACATGAATATACATAAGCGATCACACGCATATATGTATATATATATGTGTGTGTGTGTATATATATGTGTGCATTATTGTGTACACATAGGTATATTTATATGTATATAAAAAAAAGAAGTAGAACGGCCACCTAAAACTACTAACCTAGCTCTAAAACAGATCCTTTGTTTGATAAAATGCATGCCCATTGGCTGGTAGGAAGGGGCACGGTGGATACTAGAAAGCTGAGTGGCCAACTAGTAATCCTCAACATGTATAAAAACAAGAAGCAACGACAGAATTCGCGCATAAGCCTGACGAATCCTATAGTTGGATGAAACGCAGAATATTCAGTGTAGCTTAATCGCCATATATATTTTATAAATAACTATATTTATATATATATATATATATATATATATATATATATATATATATATATTGCTTCAACACCCCTGACCTTGATGGAGTGTGGACTAAAACTCGCAAATATGATTTCAAATGATTTGAAATAACAGCAAGTGGAGACTTGATTCCAAACTTTTTAGATGATTCTCAATGTTTGTGTGAATATTTAGTGAAACTAATATATGTTAAATCGTTTCTATATTTTAATTAATATATTAAACATACACTTATTTTACCAAATCTATAGACAAGAATTGAGAATAATCCAAAATATTTTGAATAAAGTCTACCTTTGGTGTTATTTCAGATTATTAAAAAAATTATTAGCAAGTTTTAGTCTCCTCTCCATGAAGGTTAGAGGTTTTGGGGAAAATATAAGATATTTTGTAATTCAAATACAAAATTTGGCTAACAAATAACAATGGTAAAGACTGTGCAACATAAAGGGCAAAGTTTACATAAATGAAGCTAAAAGCCGCCCAAAAACTTAGTTTGTAAAAATCTAATGATTGGTTGCTTATTCATAAAAGGTTTTGAAGAAAGTGCTTAAAGTAGGTTCTGTATAATGCATGATCCATTTAATGTGCGAGCTTAAGGGCAAATGTCACAATTCAGGTTTTACATTTCCAACCAGCCTTCATTTGTTGAATTCTGACCAAGGGTCGCTGAGATTTGGAACTTATAAAATTGAAAAAATGGTGGTGTATCCACTTATATATATATACAGGCTCCGTCAGTCTTAGACATACTATGGATACCCAAGTAGGGTTGCTTGCGCGTGAAAATTTTGTAGCAGGAGGAGCGCAATCTCCAACCACACCTCTCCTGTGACGACATTGTAAAATACCAATGGCAAGTAAAGTACAGGACGACTAGAAACAATGCCGAGATAAGCGGAGAGCACATACAGTGCCTAGAATTCCCAAATGGTCACCCATGTGATAATAACTAGGCTCAACGTTGCTTAATTTCGGTGATCTGACGAGAACCGGTGTCTCAACGCGATTATGATATATATATATATATATATATATATATATATATATATATATATATATATATATATATATATATATATATACAAGCAAAAGTACCCGTCGTTGACTGGGTTCAAAAACAGCCTACAGAAAATGGACTCTGATTTATGAAAGTATGATAGGTTATGAAAAGGAACGGTTGTAAAAAGATAGCTTCGAATTTGGGGGTATCAAAACCAAAGAAAAATATAATGAGAGCAAAAATCAAATAGATAAACCCCATAATTTATTATACCATACCTATTCACACTGAAACACTTATCACAATATTTTGTGGATCTATATTAACAAACCTTGTTAAACTTTGTGACATATTTCCATTCTATGGAGGTCAGGCGCGAACGAACACCCCATAATTTTATAATACCATATTTCTTCAAACTGAAACATGATTATCAAAGTATACTTACGCAGATAGATATGAAAAGTCTTTATTAAAGTTTGTGCCTATTTCCATTCTGTGGAGGCCAGGCGCGAATGCAGACCCCACAATTTTATTGTACCATCCCTATTTAAGTTAAAACATACTTATCAAAGTATTCTTATGTACATCTATATCAAAAACATTTGTAAACGTTTTTTTTTACATTTTTAAATTTGTTATTTCCATACTTTGTGGACCAGGTGCGAACATAGAACCCACAACTTTAAAGAACCACCGTTCTGCCAGATAAAACATACCTATTCCTGTGTCTCGATACATCTTCTATTATTATATGTAATCAGTTTTTTAAAACAGTCAACCATATAGGAGCCTATTCGTGACCACACACACACACACACACACACACACACACACACACCACAGACATTCAGCTTTATATATATATATATATATATATATAAATAATAATATATATATAAATATATATGTGTGTGTATATATGTAAATATATGTATATATATACACCTGTATATATATATATATACATATATATATATATATATATATATATATATAGGCGAATGAACTCTTTTTCTGGGTCAACGTCCAACTAGCACCGTGTATATATATATATATATATGTGTGTGTGTGTGTGTGTGTGTGTGTGTGTGTGTGTGTGTGTGTGTGTGTGTGTGTATTGGGGTGGAGAGGGCTCCCGTAAACCGCGGTGAAGGTAACCTTTCTAGGAGAAGCAAATCTCTGATTTAAAAAACCATAAAGCGGGAGACCAGTACCCGCATTAGCTGGTCTGCAGTTTAATTTGTTGCTGGCTATCTTGCTCTTGCTTGTTGCTGGATCTCAACATTTTGAATCGAGAGAGAGACTTAGCTGTCGTACAAAGACTCTGTAACATCATCTTTGTATAGATACTCCCTCAGGCATTTGGGCTCATGGATTTTAAATGTCTGAGGGAGTGGCACTCGTCTGACAAGACGTTGCAATCATCATATGTATGTATACATCTGTATATATATTTATGTGTATATATACTATTCTATGCTTAATAGTTCATGACAATTGCTAAAAAAAAGACCTATATTTTAAACAAAATAAAATATGTCCAAATTTGCGTTCTTTTTTTTGCGAATGCAATGTAGTATATGTTCATTCCTCTTGAAACTATCTCTTTTGGGCGCAGTTTAGTATAGCTTTCCTCTTCATAATACTATATTCATGTATGGCCGATAGAGAGGCATTGATATCTTTGACACCAGCAACGATTGACTCAAGTAATTTTGAAGCCGTTAAACTCTCAAATAGAAAACAAATGATTATTGAAATTAAAAGGCACAAGTATAAGCCAAATATTATGGTTAGTTTCTGTTCGGCAATTCAATCTACGCGTATATTTTCGCGCGCAAAATAGAGATTAGTTTGTGTTCATTTTCATTGTAATTAGACAATTTCGGAAAGAGTACGACGTTCGGCCGGTCGCCATGACAGCAGGGTTCCGCTCCGATACTTTAATGAGTCTCGGGTTTTTGTTTTTGTTTTGGCGGCAAAGTAATCTTCGTCGACACGGGTCCGTCCCATAAACAACATTTCTTCCTGTTACACGTCGATGTAGTTGGGTGATTTGCACTTCCGGCACAGCTAAGGGCAAACACCTATCAAAATAATGCAGGAATGATACCAGTAAGCCCCACACTCGTCCCCTCTGCCCCCTCGTATTCTTACCCCCTCCTTATTTTCTTTCTCTTTCTCTGCATATGTATTTCACAATTTAAACACTAAAATTATATATTTACTTATATGCTAGCAGACCGCTTGTCGTTGCCCGGGCGTAAGATACGCTTAAATACGATATTTTAATACATGCAGATTACGTATTTATTATTTTATAAACAATACTCTATCGATTATTATATTGAATCTGATACATAGTAGTGAGTTCAAAGATATATATATATATATATATATATATATATATATATATATATATATATATATATATATATATATATATATTAAAGAACGTCTGATGAAACACGACAGTTATTTTTTTCCGATCTTTCTGGATATCTTTTCCATTTGCCGAGCGGTCTTTTTAATTTCAGCAGGCATGATATATAAAATGGCGCCCAAATATTGTTGTTCGACCATATTCTTCTCAAACGCTTTCTATCGGTGCATCCGATTCAGTTAGCCGAACAACAACTTTTGGGCGCCATTTTATATAACATGCCTGCTGAAACTAAAAAGACCGCTCGGCAAATAGAAAAAAAATATCCAGAAAGATGGGAAAAAAGAATAACTCTGTCGTGTTCAATCAGACGTGCTTGAATAATGACTGCCAAAATATACAAATAATATATGCATATATATATATATATATATATATATATATATATATATATATAATTTCACCTGTCATTTCCACTCAAAATCAGTCTGATCACTTGGCCTCTGAAGTTCTCTTTCAGCCAATCTCGGGAAAGGTTTGAGGTGTGAGAACTTGCTTCGTCCTGCTGGAACCAGAAATTGCTCATGAGCGACGGGTAAACGGTCTGGAGCTCACTCTTGAAGGTTTTGAGGACCTCAACATACTGCTCCTTGGTGATTGTCACTGCTGCGCCAGATTCTTCGATGAAGATTGGTCCGATGATGCCTCTGACCGAGATTGCATCCCACACCGTGCACTTAGGAGAGTGCAGGGACTTGGTGGCTACTTCATTGGGTCTGGAGGACCCCCAGAAGACATTTGTCTTGGAGTTCGCTTTTCCATCAAGATGGAAGTGGGCTTCATCTGAGGCCCAAAGGAGGTTAAGGAAACTTTGTGTCTCCTCGACCTTCTCGAGCATCTTGACTGCCATAACCCTCATATGCTTCTTGTCTGAGGCTGTAAGGGTCTGCAGCATCTGTATTCTGTATTGGTAAGCCCTGATATCGTTCACCAGTACTCTCCTGCAAGTCTCAAGGGACATACTGAGGGACTGACTTCGCTTACGCACAGAGCGTTTCGGACTCTGCTGGAGAGACTCTCTCACTCTTTCGACCAGCTCGGTAGTTCGCTTCTTGGGACGTCCCAAGTGGCTTGGATGGTTCTCCCTGGCAGCATTGATGTTCTCCACGGTCCCATACTTCTCAAAGTGGTCCATCCAGTTCTAAATTCTGCTTTTGTATGTAGCCTTTTCACATTCGAACTGACGCATGAAACTGTCCTGGGTTTTCTTAAACGAGCCTGTTTTGTAGTAAAATTTTACACAGTGTATTCTTTCTCCCAGCTCCCACTGTGGTCTTGGTGTACTCACGGTCGTTGATTCTGCCATATCCTGTAAAATAATGGCTATCTGAGAATAAATAAAGGAGATATCACATAAAGTGTACACGGGGCCCGTTTTTGGGGGGTCTGTATTATATATATATATATATATATATATGTGTGTGTGTGTGTGTGTGTGTGTGTGTGTGTGTGTGTGTGTGTGTGTGTGTATAACTACCCTACAAATATACTCGGTGAACAAAGTATAAGGGAGATGCAAACAAGTGCACTTTACGGGACGGTTAGAATATTAAAAAGATGTATCGGTTGGGATGTATAAGACAGCAGATGAATGGCTGACGTCCGGCTGGATTCACAATCCCCCATCTATAAGAAAATAATAAGAAAATTGAAAAAAAATTAAATTTTTAGTTCGCAAAATCTTTGTCACCGACATGAACATTTTTATGATAATCTGCATGTATAAGTCATTCAAACGTTGTGTGTGTATGTGTGTGCGTATATGTGTGTGTGCGTGTGTGTGTGTATGTGTGCGTGTGTGTGTGTCTGTGTGTGTGTGTGTTGTGGCTTTGCCCTTCGAGATGAACTTAATGACATCCTGCATCGTCTATGGCGTCGTCTGCTTGTTTTCATTTTTTCCGTTTTGCTTATTTTACGCAATCTATATCTTCGCGTACGGCGGAAGTACATTCTCTGCGAATTCTTCATATTCTGACATTTCGTTAATCGCTTTTAAAACGTTTTTCTGGAACACAAGCCGAACGATGCGCCGCTGAAGTTGGACACATACCCCAGCAATTTGGTGCCATTCCGAACACGCAATAACAAAGACTTAAAAAAAGAATTAAAAAAACGATTCGAAAATCTATATCTCGTGTTAGTGGCATAAGCCTATACCCACCAATATATAATACGACTAGAAACTAACTTTTTTCAAGAGATCGATTTGCTTTGTCTTTTTTTTGTTTTGTTTCTTTTGTTGTTTCATTTTTTGTT
Source organism: Euprymna scolopes (assembly GCF_053919585.1). Classification (NCBI taxonomy): domain Eukaryota; kingdom Metazoa; phylum Mollusca; class Cephalopoda; order Sepiida; family Sepiolidae; genus Euprymna; species Euprymna scolopes. Next base: position 3,291,147 of record NC_136511.1, read on the forward strand.
TTTTTATCGCAAAACATGTATATATATATTTCGTATATTAATTTTATGTGAGTAAATTAAGTAGTTATATATATATATATATATATATATATATATATATATATATATATATATATATATATAACTACTTATATATATATATATAACTACTTAATTTACTCACATAAAATTAATATACGAAAGTATAGATTTATGCGTAAACTTTAAGTATTTACTTCAAAAGGGCTCAATACGTAGGTAGAGCTAGTTAGTAAGTTATAAAATGTATATGGCAATTAAGCTACACTGAATATTCTGCGTTTCATCCACTCTATGACTCTTTAGGCTGAAGAGTCCTAGAGCGAATGAAACGCGGAATATTCAGTGTAGCTTAATCCAGTTAACAGCAAAAAAAACTACATTAAGAAATTTACGTGCGGGGTTTGAACCAACAGACCAAGTCATACAAAACAAACAACAAAAAAACAAACAAAAAAAACACCACGTAAATTGTCAACTCTTCTAAAATCTGTTACAGTTAATAAAAGCAAAATTAAGAAATATACGTGCAAAGTTTGAACCTACAGACCACGTCATGGAAAAAAGAAAAAAAAACAACAAAACAAAAAAACGCTATCAGCTTAGCCGCAATAGAATTTTCACGTCCCGTTGTTCTATTATTGTTGCTAAGCGACGACATGGAAAAAGGGCTTTAAAGATGATAGATGAATTAAAATAACGTTTTCGATTATCAATTATCGGTAATTATCGGGAGGTATTCTAAGACAAAACACAACTTAGATCACTTCCAGACTTATACACTAAAGTTATGTAAATTTTAAAGTAAATTTGTTCAGCTGTTTCGGAGTCTATAAGAAAGGAACTCACACATATATGCACACATACAAATTTGCATTATAATTGTGGAGGCAAAGATATATGGACTTAGGCCACCAACACTTGATATGAATGTATTGATTTTAGAATCGGTTTTTTTTTTTCGGTACGGGGCAAAATTGCTGGTATACGTTGTTTTGGTATAATAGGATATTTCAATTATATTTCACTCTTTGTGAATACCAATCCTTTTTGTTTAGAAGCTCAATATTTGTTCAACATAACAATATACCTTATATGGATATAGTAAAGATGGCTGCCAGAACAAACATACGCCAATCTTTTACGAAAAACACCCGTCTAGCTGAATCCACTGTCAAAAACTTTCCCCACTCTTTATCTATGACTAAATCAAAACGTAGATTCCATGAACAAAGCTTCTTAGAACTGCACGCCTGTGGAACTCTGTTCCGTCTGCCTGCTTCCCTCCTAACTACAACTTGGATGTCCTCAAGTCCAACGTAAACAAATTCCTGATGAACCGCCCCCTTAATTAGACACTTTAAATATCCACACTAATGTACTGTACTTACCATAACCTTTATCCCTGAGTGACTTCCGGGTCTTGATAAGTGGTGACCACCTTGTAAAAAAAAAAATGTTAAGTCTTCTATGATTTTTTTCTTCTAACAGCATTATATTGTCATGCATTTTTTAAAAACTAAGAAAATAATTTTTAATTTTTCTTAAGAGTATATGCACGAAAAGAGGCCGTATTGATATAATAATAACCGTTTGTTTTTGAATAACGAAACGGATCTGTAAAAAAATGTATCGAAATTTTAACATGCTGAAGGAACTGTTTTGCATGAAAAATAATTATTTGGATCCGAGAATGTAACTATACTGTTATTCTTAAACACACACACACACACACACACACACACACACACATACATATATATATATATATATATATATATATATATATATATATATGTACATATAATATCTTTATTTATAAACACATATTACATAGTCGCTATATTAAATATGTTAACGTTTCGGCAAAAACCAAAACATTCGTCTGGCGACTTGATGTGTCACTGAAGACGACTGGTTCTCAAATAGAAGAAGAAAAAACGTATTTTAGTATAAAAATAAAATGTTAAATTAAAAATTAAGACGAGGAGGAGATGATGGGTTAAGTGACGTTTTAGATTCCAAATATAGAAAGGGATGGGGGAAAAGAGAGCGTCAAGCCGTAACAAGATAAAAGGAGGAATAATATATATATATATATATATATATATATATATAATGCACATATATATGCACATATATATATATGTATATATATGCATATATATGTATATATATATACATATATATATATATTAAATAGTAATTCAATGAATTTCAAAAAACTCTCATTGAAATGAAATGAAGTGGTTGAGTTTCATATCAAAGAATTAGAGGAGAGAAAATATTAGCAAATACTTATAAAGGTATGCACCCTATTTGCTAAAGTAACTTATGAATAGCAAACTTTAGCAAATAGGGTGCATACCTTTATAAGTATTTGCTAATATTGACCTTTACAGACTCTACTAAACTCTTCCGCCAAATTTGGGTCTAAACACTTGAAATGTTAGATTTAGTTTACGTGGACATGGGTAAAACTTTTTAATATATATATGTATATATATATATATATATATATATATATATATATATATATATATATATGGACAAATATATTTTCTTATATATCAATCCTTATATAAGAAGCTCAATGTAATTACAGAGCAATATAGAGAATAAATGACAAAAACTTATATTCCAAAAATACATGATGTTGACCATCTTATAATTTATTCCTTTAATTCAGTTGACTTATACAATTCTTGACAGCATCTGTTTCGTAGCGCAAAATCAATCACTTAATTATTATATAAATCAGTGAATCTATTATGCCCTTAACTCATCAGAAGAAATAGCCACGATCAATCCGCCAAAAGGAATTAAAATGTGATTCGACATGGTAAAAAGCCGAAAATTGAAAGATACGTGCAGTTACCTTTATATTTTACTATTACGCCATCTTGAATTCACTGATTGGTATATTAATTAAGTGATTGATTTTGCGCTACGAAACAGATACTTTAAAGAATTGTATAAGCCAACTGAATTAAAGGAATAAATTATAAGATGGTCAATATCATGTATTTTGGAATATAAGTTTTTGTCATTTATTCTCTCTCTTTCTCTCTCTCTCTCTCTCACTATATATATATATATATATATATATATATATATAAGTGTATCTAACAGCTGTCCTGTTTTTAAAGCTTCGAAACAGCTACATGGTAAGCAGCCGATGATCCCCGTTTTCTATTTACAAAATTTTAGTTAAGGTTTTCTCTTTACATCCTTATGTAGTAAAGTTCTGTTTTAAAATTGAAGATTTTTGCGAAATCAGCTTATGCAAATGCTAAGTCTATTTCTATTTAACAATTTTAGTTAAGGTTTTTTTTTCATTCTAATATAAATGAATTCTCTTTGGTCATTATAAACTTTTTAGAAGTCGGATTATATAGGTGCTAAGTCTGCGATAGGTTAAGGTTAATATTTTTTTCCTTCCGGGAATTTAAACTGCATTCTTTATTTTTATTTTTACATTTTTTTATTCCAAGCTTCTTTAGACTATATATATATATATATATATATATATATATATATATATATATATATATATATATATATATATATATATATATATACTCGGGGTTTTTTATTCAAAAGTAATGGACTAATGAATTCAACGAGGTTGTTAGATAGTGCTCAATAAAAAGAGCTGATAATACTTGTTTATTGTTATATAAACATGCTCACATCCCGCTGCTACAAATAGCCACTTGTTTCAATCAAACAACAGATATCATCAGGCAGCGACTTGACTATTCAAAAGTTCAATGAATAATCTAATAAGCTTATTCATTGAACTTTTGAATAGTCAAGTCGCTGCCTGATGATATCTGTTGTTTGATTGAAACAAGTGGCTATTTGTAGCAGCGGGATGTGAGCATGTTTATATAACAATAAACAAATATATATATATATATATATATATATATATATATATAATCACATAAATTATGAACAGTACATAGGGACCGAGCAAAGTTGGGATGAACTGCTAATATCAGATAATTATGAAGAGCACACGTGATAATAGTATTTATATCAGGTAATCCCGTAAGTTCTATCCGAATTTATGAATAAAGAAGTGACCAGATGTTACATTTTATTAAATATTTAATCATCAATATCGTTTACCTGGTTATCTATGACTTCCTTCCATCTATTAACAAGCTTATTAATTCCATCACTGTAAAAACCATTCTGGCTTTGATTCGAAGAACTCACAAATGTCAGTTTAAACATCGTTCTACGTTACAAAGCTGTTCCTTCCAAGTGATTTTTTTAAGCTACGAAACAACTGGTAGTCTGAAGGAGCAAGGTCATGGGAATAGGGTGGATGAGGAATTTTCTCCCAACCAAGTTCTTCGATTATCGTCATCAGTCAGAAATCTATCCAAAAAAGGTGAATTGAGTTGGCGATAATGGAGAGAAGAGCAGATGTCGACTCGGGATTTTAGACAATTCATGAGAAAACTCATTTTCCAAGTTTAGGAACTTTTCTGAGTTGCTGAAGATAACGATGAACAGTTATATGGTTCAAACTCAGTTTTATTGCCACTTCTTTAACTGATAAAGCAAGAGCATCAATAAATTTATCATCAAACTCAACTGGACATCCGGTTCGATCTTTCTCTTCAAGAGTAAAATCTCCACTTTTGATTTCGCAAACCATCTTTTTTTTTTTTACACGGTGGTCACCACTTATAAAGGCCCGGGGGCCACTCAGGGATAAGGGTTATTGTACGTACAGTACGTTAGTGTGGAGATTTAATTAAGTGTTTACTTAAGGGGGCGGTTCATTAGGAATTTGTTCGCGTTGGACTTGAAGATATCCAGGTTGTAGTCAGGTGGGAAGCAGGCAAACGGAACAGAGTGCCACAGGCGTGCACTTCTAAGAAAGAAGCTTTGTTCATGGAATCTACGTTTAGATTTAGGCACAGATAAAGAGTGGGGAAAATTTTTCACAGTGGATTCAGCTAGACGGGTGTTTTTTCGTGAAAGATTGGCGAGGGGGGACCAGAGATTGGAGTTCAGACGAGCACCTGCCATTGAAATAACGATAAAACAAGGATAGACTCGCAACGTCTCTTCTGTGGGAGAGAGGTTGCATCGTAGAGAAAAGAGCATCCCCCACTAAGCCACGAAGTCTATTTTGTACTCTGTCAAGGCAGGATAGGCTGTTTTTAGCAGTTCCTGCCCAGATATGGCAGCAGTATTCCATCCTTGGACGTACTTGGCTTCTTTCATTCACATATTACTTTCCATAAACTGAGTGAATATTTCTAACCGCGTCTGCTGCTGAGTTTCCTTTCTTGAACTTATAAAGCATCATATTCCTCAAATGATTCTTAGGAACTCCCATGTTAGTAGAGTTGTAATCAAATAAATTTAAATTTTATTGTTCTGTAAAAAAATGTAATCAGTTAAAATGCATCCAAACATAAACATGTAAAAAATGACACAATATACACAATATTTTTTTAAGTTTCGTTTAATTTAAAAACAAAGGTAAAAAGTCGGACAGAAATTATGGTATGATCTGATAGAAAAGACTGAGACTAGCAACATCACGTTTGTCAGAGCGAGAACGAGAGCTTGCAGAGAATAAGAAAGAGTGATCCGACTAAATTACAAATACGCTTCTGAAGAACACGTACTGAAGAATATTATTTTTTAAAGTCTGAGACTAGCAATATTATTTCAGTGAGAAATATGTTGCAGAGAAGATTTTTTTTTGTTTTTTTACACAGGAATCACCACTTATCAAGGCCCGGAGGCCACTCAAGGATAAGGGTTAATGGGTATACATTAGTCAATGTGATTATAGCCTAGTAAACATAAGTTGTGGGATTTTTTTTTTAAATTGGATTACTTAGTGGGGCGGTTCATCACGAACTTGTTTACATTGGACTTGAAGACAATCAGATTGTAGTCAGCTGGAAAGCAGGCAATCGAAAGAGAGTTCTACAGGCGTGCAGTTCTAAGAAAAAAGCTTTGTTCATGGAATCTGCATTTAGGTTCAGACACAGATAAAGAGTGTGGGAAATTATTGATAGCGGTTTTGGCTAGACGACTGTTCTTTGTGAAAGTTTGGCGAGGAGACGAGGACCATAGATTGAAGCTCAGCTGAGCATTTGCCGTGAAAATAAGGATAAAGCAGAGGCAGGCTCGCAACGTCTCTTCTGTGGGAAAGCGGTTGCAGGGAAGAGAAAATTGTGTCCCCCACTAAGCTACGAAGTTTATTTTGAACTCTGTCAAGGCAGGATAAGCTGCGATTAGCAGAGCAAATCAGAGTACAAATACGTTTCTATACAATATGAAGAGTTCTTAAATGACACAGAACTTCACTAGCTCAAATATTATAACCGTATTCCATGCAGGGTGTGTTATTAGATACGCAAACCATCATTCAAAAACAAATAACGAAAGGGAATAGAAGAGCGTTGTTTAACACGAATATTGACAAAAATCTAAACATTCTAACTTATTTAGTAATATTATATAGTCGGTATGCATGAATAACAATATACTTAGTTTATATATAACGAGCCCCTATTAACACATGAGTGTTAAACGTGTTATGATATGCAATTTGTTTAGTGTCTATTTCTTGTGTTTATCTGTTTATACATATATTCACAGTTTATCAATGGTGTTTAAACAAGAGACGAACATTGTTGTGGGATGGAGCACTAGCAAAAGCACATATTCCAAATCTTCCTTTCATGAGTACGGAAATCAAAGGTGCTTTTCTCCAAGAAGTGAAAAGGCCAAGCCCGAAATTATATATGGATATTTCCTTTATTCTTGCTGGATTCCATTTCAAGGTTAGCACGCTTTGTATACGACCACATCTTGCTAAGCCGCCCGTTTTCACTTCCACGGCGGTTAAAATCCAAAAACCCCGTATGTCTGCTAACGCCTTGCGTATCGAAAGCTTCTATCTGCTAACTAAACTGTCGTCTCTCCAAAACCTTTTTTTTTGGGGGGGGGGTCACATTTTTGGCCTCTTGGCCAAGATCAAAGTGTAGTATTTATTCCGACGGATGCTGCAATCAAAGACCATTGCTCTCGTGGCAATCTTCTGGTCCATGTAGGGTCAACCCTACATATCAGCTGGCTTTCACTATCCAGCTCCCATTTCCCACCTCTCTGGAGCTGATCCCCTTTTCCCTTCTCCCTCACCCTCTCTCCACATAAAAAAATCGGCCTTGTGCCAAATTTGCTCAGTGGGGAAGCAAATAAATCCAGTCTCTCCAAAACTTTTTCCATTACGTCATAACTACACGTAGTCTAAAGATCCTAGCCGGTTATTTTACACGTGGCTTTGTTTATATTATCGTTAGCTAAAATTCTATCTATCAAGTTAACATTCTTGTCTATTAAGTGTAAAAAATATTTATTCTAAATATTTTGATTATTCAAAAATATATTTTAGCAGCCAAAACCTTTTGGTTTGAATAATCATAATAATCGCCAACCAGCACTCCTTTCGGCGTCGCCCGGTCAATATTTAACAATAGTAATTACAAACACGTTATTTAACGAACACTATATGCAAATATGGGCATACACAACTATTGCTGCTTAGACGTAAGTGTCTCTTATTTTGGGATCACGTCTAGCAGTGGATAGTGAGGAGTTGAACAGCGAGATGTTTGTTCACAGTACATTTACTGCATGTTAATACAGTCATTTAAGCTTCAGCCTCTGTCCCATCGACGAAATGTTGCATCCCTCTTCCTGTTCTACAAGTACTTTAACAGTGAATACTCTGACGAACTGCAAGCACTAGTACCTCCTCGACGTAAATACCCCCGACAAACCCGACAAGCAGCTAAATCCCACCCCTTCACAGTGGAGATCCCTAGATGTAAGGGAGTCTTCTACTCCAGTAGTTTCTACCCCAGAACTGCTAGACTTTGGAATATCCTTCCGGGTTCCTGCTTCCCCAACTGTACTGACATGCAGAAATTCAAGGATAACGTGAACAGACATCTTGCTGCCCAACTCCCTACATAGTACCCCTGTAGCTTATGTCCCTGAGAGTAGCCCCCTACAACAAAGTGGCAATGTGCCTTGTTTGGGGTGAAAATGTAATTTAAAAAAAGAAAAAAGAAAAAGAGAGAGAATTCTAAAGTCTACCAGTCCCAGGGAAGAAATTATTGAGGTAGAATGTTTTCCGCTATTTAGGAACCTCAGCAGTAAAGGGTCAGATTTTGTTGTTTGTCGCCTTTGTCGCGTATATGTACGTGAATAGAAAACTAGCGTTATGAGTTTATCAGGGCATGTTGCATTGAAGCACTTGTAAAAAACACACAGATATACAACATTGCGGCGATGGGTCAGACATTGAAGCTTAGCCGATAGTGCGCGACCTATTAGATTTGAGATACTTTTTAAACCCCTCTTTGAAAGTAAGAAACTACTAGAGTAGAAGGCTTTCCGATATCTATAAAAAATATAATAATGAAGGGGTGGGAGTTTGCTGCTTGTACACTTTGGCGATATATGTCGAGGGGATGAAAGCGCACATTCCATTAAGGTACTTGTAAAATAGGCACAGCGATGAACGTTTTAGAACAAAGCTGCGAGACGCGATGTATTATGACGTTTCTGAATTTTTGAGATGAGGATTGGTTATATGTATTATTTGGCTCCATCGGACTACTGTTCTCATCTTGAGTGTGATTTTCACAACGTTTCGTTCGATATAACCTTCGACCTTCTTCAGGTGTATTTTGTCGAACTCGGGAATTTTTCTGTCCAACTCGGGAATTTTTTACAGAATTTCGAGCAGAACCCTTTATTTACTTCACAGGGGTAGTGTGCTCTTGTTCCATCAGCCATGACTCGATAGAGGTCCTAAGTAATTCGCAAATGTATTTTTTGGTCGCCCACACTGAGGATTGAACCTTCAACCTTCAAGAGAATATTACTTTCACAACTGATTTTTTCCCCAGTACTTTGATGTATCATAATCTATATACACGGTGAAATGATGAAAACATTTGTCGCCCTACAAAAAAACTCTACAGTTTTCTTTTAAAACTTTTATTGAAAAAAAAATCAATTCAGGTAACTTGATTATGTAGCACAGCTGGCATCTATTAAATGTAACCGCCTTCAGCCTCAATCACTGCCTCGATGTAGGTTCGGAACTGGGAGCATGCCTTTTCCACAAGTGCCGGCGGCAGCTCGGTGATCAGGTTGGCTTTGGTGGTGTTGGAGGTCATGGCTGAGTGGACAAGAGCATGCTACCCTCGTTACGTAAATAAAGGGTTCCGCTCGAAATTCCGCCAAAATTCCCGAGTTCGACAGAAACATCTCTGAGTTCGACAAGATACACCTGAAGACGAGCGGAGGTTACATCGATCGAAACTTTGTGAAAATCACACTCAAGAGGAGTACAGTAGTGCGATGAATAATAATACAAATAATCGAACTAGTATTTATACAAAAATTGAATGCGTGCGCAAAAACAAACATGGCAACTAGTGAAAACAACACGGAATACAGACCTGAATACTCTTAAAAATCAATTTTTTAAAGGTAAGTCTTTTATTTTTTAGCATTTCCAGCATTTCCAGCAACGTTTATTAGTTTTTGCTTTTGACTATTTTAATGGACATGGCATGCCCACATAAACGCAATGTGTTCTGTGCAATTAATCTTTTGGGTTGTGCATATTGTAAAGCTGTATGCTTAAAAAAATTTGAATGAAGAAGTAGCTATTTCAAGAACTTGAATTCTAGCATTTCTCGCGTACACATGAGGCAAATTTGAAGCCAAATTCTAGATAAGAAAAGGGCAAAAAGAATTTTTGAAGGCCAAACTTCTTTTTTAAAAATGGCTAAACTCTCGAGATTTGGCGGAAAAAGTCGACACTTCCAAAATGAAAAATCGATTTATTAGAACGTTGTATGAGAATTCGAGCACCTCTTAAAAATGTTTAAATATTGATTGGGGAGTGGGGTGGTAATCCGGTAAATTAGTGACAATTTGATAATAATCTGCTGAAGATAAAAATAGAAAAAAAAAAAGAAAAAATACAGAAGCGGGCACTATTTACATACGAGTGCCCATTGTTTTATTTGGTGGTATCGAAGTGGTGTCAGGGGCATTTTTAAATACAATGTGGACGAGTTTCGTTAATTTAATGCTATGAATTATCAAAAGAGTCTCACGGCTCCGTTACCCACGCATGTGAAACTCTTCCCCTGTGGCTACTTAATACTAACGTGTTAACAGGTTGAGACGATCCCCACGATTAGTTTCCATTACATTCCAACTTCTTCCCGGTGTTGGGTTAGATTTTTGTCTCGCTCTTATAACTTGTCTCATTTTGAGTTGCGTTTATGTATTTTTAATTGTTTTTTTTTTTTTTTTCCTATTTTATGTTTTGCGGAAGTTTACGCAGATATTTAAGACTTGATTGTCACGTGTAAATTCAACTGACCCTTAAGTCCATTAAACACAATCAACACCTCTTTTTTGCTCTATCGCGCTATCTCAGTATACCCCCTCCCACAATTGTTTCTTTCTTTATTCTCTTCCGCCATCTCCATCTTTCTCTCTTTTTCCACCGTTGAATTAACCCAGTATTGGGCACTAAAATTTCTCCTCCCTCTTTTCGCCAATCTCTCTGTCTCTCTGCCCCCCTTCTCTCTCTCTCTCTTTCTTTCTCTCTCTTTCTCTTTCTTTCTAAACAATCGGTTTGAACACTATAAAAGTGGTTTAAAATGGATATTGTTGAGGTTATTTACGGGCGCCGCTCCTGTGTGTCGATGGGTAGAACTGCCGACTGGCAATGCAATGATTCTAGGTTCATTCCACAGCTTGGGAGAGGTGCTAGTCTAGCAGTACTGATGAGTTGTGATACAACGAAACAGTTCTGTATGTGAATGGCTACAAATATATATATATATATATATAGAGAGAGAGAGAGAGACAGACAGACAGACAGACAGACAGACAGACAGGCAGACAGACACACACACACAGATAGATTGATAGATAAATAGAGAGATAGATAGATAGCGTGTGTGTTATTTAATTTGTGTGTCGCGCTTACGCCCGAGTGACTGTCGTTTAATTGTTATGGACTTCCATTTTTTGCAATAAATAATCTTACCAAGGATTCTCATTAAGTTTAGGTTTCGATTTCGATTCTAACTGAAAGAACTCAAGATTTCTATTCAAGCTGATGCACCCAAGTAATAGGATATATTGTTTTTATTTTTGAAATCACAACTTCATGATATATAAAAATCGATAGAAAATTAATATATTACGAAATCTGAAAAAATGAAAATATCATATTTAAACATACGTTACGATCGGGCTACGCCGGGCATCCCTACTAGCTTAGATAAATGTAAAAAAAAAGAGCTACAATAATATCAGAGCGTCTCGATTTATGCTAAACAGCCAACATCAACATCTTATATATGAATGAAGTCCCCTTAGTACCACAGACGATTTCTGATTAGTTAATCCAATAATCACATCTCCTAAAAAACTATGGTTCCTACGTTCTTAAATTTACCATAAAATAGTATGCCCTGATTTATTGTCCATCTTGGAAGGGTCTATTTTTTTCCTAACTTGCCATTTACAAATTACAAAATTACGAAACTTACACCAGCCAACACAATCCAACATCCGACACCACGTCCGCCATTCTGGCGCTAGCCGCACACACGTACACACAACACGAAAATAAACGCTGTCCTCCAAAGGACAGACAATTAGTACTACTACCCAGCACACGCGCGTACACGCACATACACACACGTTCACTACCGTCCTCTTTAAAACACGTTCTTTTGAAGAGACGATTTTTTTAAGCTGACACACATTTTAAAAATCTAGAAAAACACTATTAAAAACCCGCCGAATATATGTCAAGCTATGTCACGGTAACATATATTGAGCGAGTTTTTAGCAGTATTTTATCCAGTTTTTTATTTATAACACCTTTTCCCAAACTTACCGTGTTAAAGAGGGAGTCAGACGCCATCTTGAATTTTCCAATACATCGGTAAACACTGTATGGTTTTCGAGCTGAATAAACATGTTACATTGAATAAAAATACGAAAAATAGATCCAGTTTGGTAGAAAAGTAACTTATCTTGCCTTTGATAACATTTATTTGTTATATATTTGTTTTTTGAGAACTTTTTTCGAATCTATGTGTACAGTAATACAAACCCATTAAAATATTGTTTTTGATTTTGAAAAAATATTGTGATTCATTTGTATTTAAAAAAATATTTTGGTTCATTTTGATTAAAAAATATTCATTTTGATTAAAAAGATATTCATTTTGATTTTTAAAAAATATTGTTCATTTCGATTAAAAAACATTCATTTTGATTTTTTAAAAATTCATTTTGATTAAAAAATAGTTTAATTTTAATAACTCATATCAAATGTTTTGCTTGTGTTCTGCTTCAAATATTCATAATCTTACATGCATAATTTTCATTTAATTATATTAAATAAACTTCAAGTTTACTACAAATCAAATCGTGTTCCTTCACATTTTTAAAATGTAATATATAAGTAATTAAAGAACGCATTCTAATCTTTAAAATCTATAATACCACGAAATATTCAATTGCTTATAATACTTAAATAAACAACTTGTGTTTTTTTTTATTATTTTTTTATTATTAATATTAGATGAGTTTCAGTATAAATCATCGTGTTCTTTCTTTATTTCAATCCAATTTTGAAGTTTTGTAACGCTGTCTGTAAAAATTACTGGTCATTATTGACAGTCTAAGAGTTCCACATATCTTGCTTGTTGAGACCTGGGCGATGACGTCATTTTTTCAGCTGGCCGGCCATCTTTATAACGAAGGCCACGCCACCATCCCCCCCACCAAAAGGGGAAGCCTGGCACTTTCTCACCCGAAAGGGGGGAGCTTCGCAGCTTCTCCCCCCAAAGGAGGGAGCCGGTGTCCCCCCAAGGGTGGGGGGACGAAGAGGCCAGGAGGAGGTGAATTTTTTCTTTGGGGGGGGGGGGAGAAACCTCCAGGCACCCTCCTCCCTGAAGGTGGGGTTGGGGATTATCTCTCCCTGAAGGGGGGAGGCCGGCACCAAGCATGTAAATCCAGAGGGGTGACTTTTTTTGTTACCCTTCGGAGTGGGAAGGGGGCCGATCACCCAGGCAACGCCGGGTAACCTCTGTTAGTATATATATAAAGAAGTTGGTAGGGACAGGATATTTTTATGGAAACATAAATCGTAAAATTGCCAATTCATCAATGAAACAGCTGTAATGGAAAAAATTCAGGAAATAAACGAAGGTTATAAAAAAGAAAACGCCAGTCTTTGAATTTTCAACAAAACTTTGCACTATTTATATATATATATATATATATATATATATATATATATATATATATATATATATATATATATATATATATATATATATACTACTCGTATTTTTTTTTGTTTTTTCTCTTCCTCCCTCTCTGTATCTTGTAATGCTGGTTCTATGTAATCCTAGATGGTCGACCATCCCAGGCTCCAGGCTTAGAGAGAGAGAGAGAGGGAGATAGAGAAAGAGAGAGAGGAGGGGGGAGAGAGAGAGAGAAAATTGAGGTTAATCATTTACTTGAAACTTACGCGGATTGTATATACCAATCGTAATGGATTACAAAATCATTCTCAAAACAAAAGAGAAATAACGACAGAGCGTGTCGGTTACGTGAAACATATAAGTCATCCGAAATGGTGTTTTGATAAGTTTTAAAGGTAAACATATGATGAGCACGTGACTAAATATGCAGCAGTAAGATAATTTTGCAGACTTATTAGTCGCAATATGAAACAATATTGTAATGGATACCTTTAAAAAATTAATAAATGACCAATTAAGAAAACTAGATATTTGGAACTTGCAGAATAATGATATTCCAATTTACTTGCCTCCCCACTAGGACCGAGTTAGACACACGGTCGTTTTTTTTCAATTTGAGAAACATCCAGCTCCCCAGAAAGGCGCACTATGGGTAGGAACAAAAATAAAAATTTGCCTCAGTCTAGAAGGATTTCTCCTCCACTGATCGAGGGCAGAAAATATGGAGTGTAGCATCAGAACAGTTATTAGACTTTGCTCCTAGCTAAAAAGTATTACACCATATATATATATATATATATATATATATATGGTGTAATACATTTTAGCTATTATAGTATTACACCATATATATATATATATATATATATATATATATATATATATATATATATATATATATATATATATATATATGGTGTAATACATTTTAGCTAGGAGCAAAGTCTAATATATATATATATATATATATATATATATATATATATATATATATATATATATATATATATATATATATGGTGTATAGTCACCATGATGAATCGTGTCAGTGGATAATTATATATATATATATGACTAGCATGGGTTCCCGGCGTTGCCCGGGTGTTTGGAGGTGTATGCTGAGCAAAAAACAAAAAAACAAAAAAAAGAGTAATTTTTTTTTTAATTTGACCCCTATTATGACCCCTTAAAATTTATAGTTTCGGGCTCAAATCACTTAATTAAGTTAGATCCAGGTTCAAGGAACCTATATCTAAAATTTCAAATGTCTAGACCCAAAATTGTCGGAGGAGTTTGGTAGAGTTCTTAAATGTCAAATCGTTGAAATTTGACCCCTTAACAGCCAAATTTCTGGCTGACACCCGTCACATCGATTTTCCCAAATCTCAGTACCCGGTATTTCAAATTTCGAGTCTATAGACTAAAAATTGACAGAGTTATTGCGTAGGGAAATGTACACAGACTGACAGACACACAGACACACAGACAGACAGACAGACACGTTCACTTTTATAGATATACTAGCAGGGGTGCCCGGCGTTGCTCGGGTGTTTGGAGGTGTATGCTGTGCAAAAAAGCAAAAAAACAAAAAAAAATGATTAATTTTTTTAAACTTTGACCCCTATTATAACCCCTTTAAAATTTATAGTTTCGGGCTCAAATCACTTTATTAAGTTAGATCCAGGTTCAAGGAACCTATATCTAAAATTTCAAGTGTCTAGACCCAAAATTGTCGGAGGAGTTTGGTAGAGTTGTTAAAGGTCAAATCGTTGAAATTTGACCCCTTAACAGCCAAATTTCTGGCTGACACCCGTCACATCGATTTTCCCAAATCTCAGTACCCGGTATTTCAAATTTCGAGTCTATAGACTAAAAACTGACAGAGTTATTGCGTAGGGAAATGTACACAGACAGACAGACACGTTCACTTTTATAGATATATAAATAGATTATAGATTATCCACTGACACGACTCATCATGGTCGTGTCAGTGGATAATTATATATATATATATATATATATATATATATATATATATATATATATATATATATATATAAAATTATCCACTGTCAGTGGATAATTATATATATATATATATATATATATATATATATATATATATATATATATATATAAAATTATCCACTGACACGACCAGTAGAGTTTAGAGTTTATATATATAATTTTAAAAATATAATTATCCACTGAAACGACTCATCAGAGTGGCTGAATCTAGCGAGACTCGAAATCGGGACCCCATGATAACAAGGCTAAACCTCTACCACGCGGCTGCCTCGTCTGACTACTAAATGCGTTTTTATTTGTTTCTCTTAGCGATACTTTTTGAATGAATTCAATTATTCATACGAAATTGCATTTTTACCTAAATGCGAGTTGGGAATAATTTTCCCTTTGACCAATTTGGTGCCCCCCCCCCTAAATGGGGAGCGGCATATAATATATATATATATATATATATATATATATATATATATATATATATATATATATATATATATATATGTCACTAGACACGCAGTCGATTGAATGGAACCACCGTTTATGTTCAGCAAAACTTGTACTAAACTATTTTACTAGTATATATATAGTATATATATATATAGTATATATATATATATATATATATATATATATATATATATATATATATATATATAGTGTTAGTAGTTAAAGAAATCGTATTTGATCGGAAGAGACTACTAGCAGAAAAAGGTTTAAAAAGCTAGCAATATGAGTACATACCCGGATGCATAGCAAAAAATAAAATAAATAAAATAAGTGTCACACCCTAAGCAAAATGTTGGAATTCTGGCAATGTCTTGTATCTGACAATGGACGAGTAAAAACTCATTTAGTCCGGCATTCCCCGTCGGTGAAAAAGTCGGAGGCGACAATAGTCTGCCATTGGATCGCTACAATGGGCGCCAGCTTCTGCCTTTGGTCGTCGGCTCGCGTCATTCTCTTAATTACTCCGCTTTACTTTTCGCGCCCTTTTTTCTCTTTTTCTTTTTTCCTCTCTTTTCTTTTCTTTTCTTAGCAGGTTGATGTTTCCGCTTGTAGTGATTGGTTTCTTATAGCCCGGACCCTCCTCGCCAATTCTCGGCCCCGTGAAACGAAAACAAAAGAACATAACGGAACAGACAAGATTTAGGTAAACAATTTCATCGCGCACTCCCGTCCCCTCTGTTTTTGTTGCTACTAACAAGGCCTGATATATAACGCATATGGCGTACCAAGAAAATGTTTAACAAACTGGAAAATAAACATTCCGCCCCTTTTTTTCTGCGGGACAAACATAGAGGACTCATACGCTCCACAATGAAAATAAACATCTATAATAATCTTTATGGAATTTGCCTGAGATCAACGCTTTATGATTTTTTTTTTTTATATCACTCCGTATTTTATTTTTTATTTTTTCTCTTTTTTTGTTTTATTTTACTTCAGTCGAAGTTCTCAGAAATTAAAGGGCCCACAACCTGGGGCTAATACTTGAAATCTATATGAGATACATAGGTGTTCGAATGTTCTATTAAAGTTCTTTATCTGTCAAACACTGAGTTAGAAGAAATTGAGAACATAATTTTTTCTTCCCCCAATTAACCATTTTCATATATTGTATTATATCTTTTATTTTGGTCTTTTGGTCTTACTGAATTCCAGGACAAGAATTTATCTAGTCTGGTGGAGTATCCAGCTTCGTCCTGTTACTTGAGGTAATATCACTTGGAGAAGGTGCACCATTCCTCGTAAAAGCTATGGGTTAGCCATAGTGAGGAGATCTTACTTGGGCAGCGAATACTATGTGATTTTGAATATTTGGTCAGGGTTTGCTTCTATGGAAAAAGTATCCTCATGCCAGATTGTTCTGACAAACCTATGTACAGAGAGACCTTAGACACTCGAGGACAGTGTCTAGTAGGCATTCATGCATTCATAAATTACATTAATTTGTTAACAATTTTTTTTTTTTTAATTACATTTTCACCCCAAACAAGGCACATTGCCACTTTGGTGTAGGGGGCTACTATCAGGGGAAACATCTACTGGGGTACTATGTAGGGATTAGGGCAGCGAGGTGTTGGTTCACGTTGCACTTGAACTTATGCATGTCAGTACAGTTGGGGAAGCAGTGACCTGGAATGGAATTCCAAAGTCTAGCTTTTCTGGGGAAGAAACTACTGAAGTAGAAAGATCTTTTGCATCTAGGGATCTCTACAGTGTGGGGGTGGGATTTTGCAGCTTGTCGGGTCTGTCGAGGGTGTTCACGTCGTGGGGGCACAACTGCTTGCAGTTCTTCAGAGCATTCACCATTATAATACTTGTAGAACAGGCAGAGGGATGCAACGTTTCGACGATGGGACAGAGGCTGAAGTTTAGATGCCAGTTTAGGGCCTATCAGATTTGCGACTCTCTTTTGAACCCTGTCAAGGAGCGATAGACTAGTAGCCGATGCACCGGCCCAAATATGACAGCAATACTCCATACATGGGCGAATAGTGGCCTTATAGAGGTACAGGATACTTTCGGGTGTTAGAAGTTTTCTAGCACGGTAGAGAGAGCCCACCTTCCTTGCAGCGGCCCTGGCAATGCCCTCGATGTAATTGTTCCAACTCATGTTTCCTGTGAACGTTAGGCCAAGGAGCTTGAGAGACGTACTCTCAGATAAAGAGTCGTTGGCCATTGCTATGGGTGGTAGAGAAGGTTTCTTGTAATTATTGAATGAGACCAGTTTTGTCTTGGTGGCATTGAACGTTACCATCCATTTTTGTCCCCATTCCACTACTGATTGGAGGTCATCCTCTAGTGTTTCTGCCATTACTTTAGATATATGTTCATTTGTTTTCCTGTCGTGCCTGCTATAGAGTGTGGTGTCATCAGCATATATACCCATCTCAGAGGCAATTTTGTCGGGGAGGTCATTTATGAATATCAGGAACAGCAGAGGTCCAAGGATAGATCCCTGGGGCACTCCCGCATTTATATCATATTGTTTAGATGTACGACCGTCGAGGACAACCTGGATTTTTCTCTTATCTAAGAAGGATTTAATTATGTTAAGTATTCTACCAGTGATACCGTAAGATCTAATCTTCCTGAGGAGACCCTCATGCCATACCCTGTCAAAAGCCTTAAATATATCTAGAGCTACCGCTCTGCCCTCTCCCGCTTTTGACGATATTTTAATGGCTTTGCACTTCATTTGCTAAAATGTCTATTTTTTACTCGTAAGACCCATGGATATTCCACGGAGTGAGGAATATATTCAATCAATAAATATATTTTGATATTCTGATATTTTTTTTATCTAGAAAGTGCAAAAAAAAAAATGAAAGAAAATATTTTGAACAGAAAAACTAATAACACGCAGGGAATATGAGTTTATTAACATTTCTCTGAAAATAGCGTCTACTGCATTTTAAATATAGAACTGGCATGAATGAAATAAATTAATAAGTACTGATAAATTATCAAAAAGTAATATTGTGCTACATAGTTCAATAGAAACAATAAAATTACATTGTAAGAGACAATGTTTAATTTAATTTTAATTGTCAACCAATTGAACAAAATTAACCTCAACGACAAGCAATACGGTTTCTGTCCTAAGAGATCTACATCTCTGGATCAATGAATCTGTCACACTGGACCAATGAATCTGTCGAAGTATTTTATTCTCTAGAGCATTTAACATTTTAAAGGCATTTGATAGGGTTTACAACATTTCCATATATGGAATATCTGGGAATGTATTCTTAATCACTAGATCCTTTCTCTCCATTAGGTTTATAGAAGTAGTCGTCGATGGCAAATGTCGGTAGCTCAAAGTATCAACGCTGACGTGCCTCAGGGGTCAATTCTGACCACAGCTCTTTTCCTTCTCTTTGTGGCACTATATCGTAGTGCAATAGTTTTGGGGTTCCTTACGCAGTGATTTGGCCGTATGCGGAGGAATACACAAAAATCCAGCCCCATAATTCACTTTTCTCTATCGACCTCTTTTCGTCCGGACAGCATGAGATAAGCACGCATATTTCTGTCTCTCCGTAAACGAGAGAGGCAACACTCCCTGCCCCTCAACACTAAGTAAGGGTAGTTAGTTTAAGTAATGGTGAAAAATCAATTGTAGGATATGTACATTGTAAAAGTATTGTAATATATATTGTATACATAATATAAAATAAAATAGTTAATTATATTTCATATATATTACGATTGTGTCGTGTTGTGCGTTTTCTTGTATCTGCCATAAATGTCTCCATTAAACAACGAAGCGTTCCGGAGGACGGAGGAAGAAGATTCGAAACAGAATGCCACCAGGGTGAAGATGTCATCTTGAGAGAATGAAGAAGCCACACACCCACATCCAACATCTCAGGTATAATTTTCTTCTTGATACACAGACCCTAATGACTGGCCCATCTTCACATCTTCATGGGACCGTTTTTAAAACTTCTAACCATGTCTTTATCGTTGGGATATCGTTTATTCCCCCGGAGAGCTAGTTGCGTTCCCAGGGCATTCATTAACCAAGTAACTCTCCTCGGGGAAGCGATAGTACCATATCTTCATCAATGATATTTATACTATTAATAAAATTCTAAATGTTTATTTATTTATGTATATATATATATATATATATATATATATATATATATATATATATATATATATATTAAGTAATGTGATTTATAATTTAAAAATTAAAAAAAAAAATTTTAATTTAAAAATCAAATTTTAATTAAATTAAAAATCAGTTTCATAAGAAGGAACAACAACAAAGTCAATTATCTGTACGATCGTTTCGGAAATCCGTGCTTTTTATTTGTGGTATACATGAAGTCACGTAGAACAATTATACATAGTTTTTTTGGTAAGCACGGTCTCCTCATCAGCAAATTTAGGAGGATTTCTATTGAATTGAAAAGACACCAAAAATAAACCTAGCATTAAAAGTAAGGCAGATGAATCTGAAAAATTGAAGTAAAAGGTTTGGATATAAAATTTATAAGAAAATTAATAAGGAAATTGGTATAGGTTAGAGATAGAAATGAGTAGAAAAAATATATATATTTTTGAATTTACATAATAAATTTGATTTAAAAATATATAGATATATAATTACCTTTTGGTTTTTCTTTTTTTGAAATCAGGAACTGTATTTAAAGTAGTCATTTAGATGTTTGCTATAGCTTTTTATTTTATTGAATGATGAATTTTAAAAGGGCGACGCTCGTGCAGTAAATTGTTTCCGTTAGCGTATTTTGATTTAGAGACGCTACAGTTAATATCTATAGAGAGAGAGTATTTTTTTCGCAAGTTTTTAAGGGGAGATAATTGTCATGGCTTTATTTATTATTTGATTTACGAGTCTAAGGGCGGTAATTGGTTTAACTTAATTTATTAAAAAAAAAAATCTATTTTTACTAATGAGTAATTTTTAATGATTTAAGGTGGTTTATATTTATTAAATTTAAACCAACGTTTATGATTACATGATAGAAGCTCGTGTCTTGAATTTAATAGTTTGGTTGTGCTTTTTATATCTTCATATTTTAAAATTTTTAGGGGTTCTTTTGTACATAATGTACAAAATTTATCTCCTGGTTTATATGATTTGCAAGTCTCAATTATTTGCCATTTTAAGTTGAAAGAAATATTGCTATTTTTTAGTTGCCAAATATAGTTGGATAGAGTAGTTTGGTTTGATAGAGAGTTATTTTTAAAAGAATGTTTGTGCGTTGAAATTCTATGTTTTATTGGGCCAGATGTGGAACCAATATATATTACCTCTTGATTATTATGATTATTTTCCGTTAGGTCTATTGTTGGATTATAATGTGGTGGGTTGGTTAGTAATTGATCGGTAGATTGATTTAAGTTGGTGTTATTATTTAATCTGGTAGTAGAGTTATGGCTGTTGATAGGTTCTTGTATATTTGGAGTTTTTGATACTGTGCAGCTATAGATAGCATTTTTAATTTTACATGAGCCTTGTAGGGGACATTTATTTTTTCTTCTACAGTTACAGTCCGATGTATTTTGTATAGTTGTATTTTGTAGTTTATTAATTTTCTTATTATTAGAGCTAATTATTTTCTGATGAAGGTTAGGCATAGTAGAGTAAGAGACTTTAATTGTGTTCTTATTGAAAATCTTATTATATCTATGGGGGGGCTTTAAAGTTCTTATCTAATATTTTAAAAAATTCTCTAGCTATGTTTGTTTCTAGGTTTTTGGAATACGGGGGGTTGAACCATAGGATCTCGTTGTGTCTATTCTTACGTTTGCGGGTTTTAGTTTGTTGTTTATTTATATTATTATCTAATATTTGTAGTTTGGTTTGATCTTTTTTTGTCTCCTGGTTATTTTTCTTAACTCGTATACGGGAAGACATTGCCATATTATATGTTATTACGCTCTTAATAGGTTTATTTTTAATGCAGTTTATGTTTCTATCATTTTCATTTATGAATTTAATTTGTGAATTATATCCAGAGTTTTTAAGGGCTTCATTATAGTATTTTTCATTTTTGGTAAATATTGATTTAGTAGAAGACAGTCTAGAAATTCTTAGAGCGATATTGGGAACTATTGATTTTAATATTGATTTAGGGTGGTTTGATTGATTGTGGACATATAGGAGTGATTGGTTAGGTTTATGGTATGGTTCAAAGGTAGAATTTTCAAGATTTAAGGTTATGTCTAAGAAATTAACAATTTTTTTATTAGGGTCGATTTTTATACTAAGTCCATAATTTTTAAATAATTTATGTAGAGCTTTAATTGCTTTTTCATAATTTTTATTAGTAGAATTCGTTATGAAAAGTGCATCATCTCTATATAGCCCTCCTTCAAGTTTGAATTGTTTATGGAGTATACAATGTATTTCATTTAAAAGGAAAAGGCCAACTAGATCAGTGACCTGAGTCGAGTCCGTCGATCCCATTAAAATGTTGAAGTGGTTAGGGGTATTTTTCCTGGTCCAATATTTATTATCAAATGTTATTAAAGACTGTCTAGCTATAAGTATTAGTTTAGTTTCGTCTTGAGTTATATTAGTTAATTTTCGTGCCATTAATAGAGATTTATTAAGTAGGATAGGTGATATAGATTGGTAATATGATTCAATGTCAAAAGAAAGAAATTTAATATTATTTTTATTTTGAATATTAGAAAACCACTCGATTACTTGGTTGGAAGATTGCCATAGTGGGTATTTTATTATGGATTTAATTTTGGGGATAATTCTATCTAATATGTTTTTACTAACCAGTCCTATATCTGATTTCGAGGGGCAAATGAGTCTAATAGTAGGTTTAATATTGAAGCTGTGTTTGTGGTCTTTTAAAGTAAATCTCGGGGTACCTGGTACCGTTATTTCTGTGTATTTATCTATTTTAAGTTTAGTTAAAATGTTTTTTGCATCATTATTTATTTTATTTAGTGCTGATTTATTAGTAGTTTTATAATTTTTATTAAGTTCTTTATATATTAGATTTTTATATTGTATATAGTCCATTGTGTAGAAATTTCCAGTTTTATCTGCCGGTACTATGAGTTTATTTTGGTGGCTTATAGAAATAGATTTTGAAAATTTATTTATTTTTTTAAGTGTTGGAGTGATATATTTTTTATTTTTCTTAAATTTAATATTTTTAATCAGGTTGATTAAGTCATTTTCAAAATTTTCAGTGTCTATGTTTCTCTTAGCGTTTTTGTATGTTTTTAGTCTGTAGTATTTCGCTGCTTTTCTTTCTTCATTGTCTTGTCTGAGGATGGTTTCTTTTATTTCTCCAGGTTGGTGGTGTATTGGTTCTGTGGTTTCACTTTGGTAATTATCAAAATGGTAGGCTTTCCATCTCAAGTTCCTTATAAATGTATTTATACTTGTAATTAAGCTGGTTATAAAGGTGTCTTTAGGGGGTATGGGGATGCATTTAGTTGATAATTGTATGTCCTTCTTATGAAACATATCTACAATTACGTATATAAACTCAACCTGTTATAGGGAGCTAATAATTTAAAGGAGATTAGAATAATAGTCTAAAGAGCTAAGTGTATTTTAATGTAATAGTGAAATTACTAGTTTAATTAAAATACAGGAAATGCTCGTTGTAATTTAGATATATAATAAGCTCGATAGTTAAATGTCCTAGAGCTAATTCAATATTAAGTAATGTGATTTATAATTTAAAAATTTAAAAAATTTTTTTAAAATTTAAAAATCAAATTTTAATTAAATTAAAAATCAGTTTCATAAGAAGGAACAACAACAAAGTCAATTATCTGTACGATCGTTTCGGAAATCCGTGCTTTTTATTTGTGGTATACATGAAGTCACGTAGAACAATTATACATAGTTTTTTTGGTAAGCACGGTCTCCTCATCAGCAAATTTAGGAGGATTTCTATTGAATTGAAAAGACACCAAAAATAAACCTAGCATTAAAAGTAAGGCAGATGAATCTGAAAAATTGAAGTAAAAGGTTTGGATTTAAAATTTATAAGAAAATTAGTATAGGTTAGAGATAGAAATGAGTAGAAAAATTTTTTTTTTGAATTTACATAATTTATTTACATAATAATTGAATTTACATAATTTATTTACATAATAAATTTGATTTAAAAATTTGATATACATATATATATATATATATATATATATATATATATATATATATATATATATATATTATAAAGAAGTGAACCATCGCGTAAATTCAATCAACTACAAAAATGGAAACCGGGGTGAGGAAAAGAAAAAAAATCTATCTATAATGGGGCAAGTTATATGTACAATTCAATAAAATAAATAAGGATTAAAAACGATCGTTAAAATACACCCAAAGCGCTTTTCGTTCAGACTAACATTTTCAAGGGTCATAAGTCTGAAAATTATTATTTTTTTTTTTTTTTTAGAATATTCGGTAGTGATATGGAATAAGAGCGGAGAGGAGGTTAAGAGAGAAAAAAAAAACCTGACTACCCAAATAATTCTAATTGAAGTTTCTCTGCTTGCACAAAGTAGGGGGGGTTAGCAATGATGGCAAGTGCTTTGAGGACAGACAGGTGGAACTTTGTGCGTCCTCGGTACAAAACAGAAAAACACTCCGGAGAGAAAACAAGACCGCACTCCTTTTTATCGACCAAGTGTTGGCCGATGGACCATTCTATCAGTTGAGATTTTCTGGTAGTAGGTTGATGATCTTGGATGAAACGGGGAACATGTTGGGCGATTCTGACCTGAAGACGCTGGGTCGTCTTGCCTATATAGACGGCACCACACCGACATTGAAATTTATAAATATTACTTGTTTATTATATATATATTTTTTTCTTTTCCTCACCCCGGTTTCCATTTTTTTAGTTGATTGAATTTACGCGATGGTTCACTTCTTTATAATTATTCTAAAATGTTGCCAATCGAATAAAGTTATATATATATATATATATATATATATATATATATATATATATATATATATATGATTAGTTTTTTTGGAAAAAGAATTCCAGCAGAGTGCTCAATTAAAAGGAAAATCCAAATTTTAAGAGCGTACTTATATTTTGTGTACAGAAAGTTGTTAGTTGATATATATATATATATATATATATATATATATATATATATATATATATATATATATATATAGATATAGATGGGAAAAAAAGGGGGGGGATTAAACAAAACGAGATTTGAACGTGGATTCGCGAGGTATATATACTTCACACTTCCGGTTATAAGATAGACGAATATTGGCTGAAGAGAGCTCGATAAGGATACCTTAAACGGGCCTTATTATCGGGCTTGAAACCGACGGTACCAATGACCTGTCTCAACTAACAACTTTCTGTACACAAAATATATATATATATATATATATATATATATATATATATATATATATATATATATACGAATAAAACTTTCGAACGAGTGCACCAAACTGAAAAATTATTTTCTTCCCTGAAAGTTTTTGGAGTCACACAAAAAACCCTAAATAAGGGTTTTGGGGCCGTTTCGTTTGTGTCGAAAATTTTACCTGCCCACATCAACGGAATTTAGCACTGTCTGAATACAGTCGCGGTAACATCTTTAGGCATACGGACAGGAGTTGTGGCGCAATGGCTAACGCGTCTGACTACGGATCAGAAAATTCTAGGTTCGAATCCTGGCGAGTTCGTAATAATTTTAACTATTCTTTTATCCAACGTTGACTCATTATTCTTACCCTTATTTAGGGTATTTTTGTTTTTTCAATGGTTTTGTTTTGTTCACATGGGAATTTCCCATACTGCGAGTTCACGGGGTAAGCGTTGATGGTAAGACGATGTTGAGTGTACTTGATTTTGTGTTTGACTCGGCGTTGTGTGTGCCGACGCGGCGCAGCCGCTAGTTTCAAATAAAATTCTAAGTTTATTCGTAGACATATACGCAGACGACACTACTATTTATGACAACGCTCTAATGTCGGAAACGACCAATATCTCTATTAGTCTCTCTCTCTCTCCTCCGAACTTGAACATATGGTGCAAACGCATCCAAAATCAAGCTTGTATGTTTTCATCACCAACACATTAATGCTTACCTGGGCTATGTTGTTATGAATGTCTCTACCCTCAAAGAAACAACCTGCTTCGACAAGCTTCTTGGATTGACCTTCAATCCTGACCTGAAATAGAAAACCTTAAATCAGTTGCCCAGGTTACTGGAAAAATGGTTGCGTTATTCTATCGCTGAAGAGAAGTCTTCTGCCTGTATAAAAGCCAAATACGTCATAAAATGGAGAGGAGCCACGCGAATATCCTGCCTTGACAGAGTTCAAGACCAGCTTCGAAATCTAGTAGGTGATGCTATTATCTCCTCCCTGCGACTTCTTTCCCACAGAAGAGACACTGCGAGCCTGTCTTTGCTTTATCGTTATTCTCCTGACAAGTACTCGTCGGAGTTGTGGTCCCTCTTATGTCAAACTTTAGCAATGACACTCATCTAGTTACAACCACTATCAAGAATTTCTCTCACTCTCTATTTGTACCTAAATCTAAATGCAAGTTACGTGAACAAAGCCTTTTCCATTGAACTGCTCAGCTGTGCAACTCTGTACTACTAGCCTGACTTCCGACTAACTACAACTTGGTCGTCTTCAAGATCAATGTGAACAAATTCTCCTGGAGCCGTCATTTGAAATTGTCAATGTCTACCCAATTTCCATCACTATACACGTATTGATCCTTATCCTCGAGTAGCTTTTGACAAGTGGCGACTTTAATCTCTTATAATGGTATTATGATTATTATTACTATTATTATTATTATTATTATTAACAAACAAGGGTACATCAAAGGGAGGTGACTCTTATATTCTTGACCAAGGCTACCAGATTGACCGTGTTGAAACCACAGTGAGTTTAGCTTTTCTTTGAAGCAGTTTGGTTTTCCAACATTGGATTTTGCCCTTTTTGAAAGCGTAACGTACGGACTAAGGTATGAAAAAGCAGAATATTATAGAAATATTGTCGCAAATAAATAATTCAGAGTGCAGAGCAGGAGAGATCTTTTTGACTGGGGCAAATTTTATATTAGCACTATCTAGAATACCGCTTGTTTGGAAACTGGATATTACCTCACATGAAAAAGCGATCTTGTGTTTAACTTTGCCCACGGCATACATCGGTTCCCACTGGATCATCGAAGTTAAGCAACGTTGAACCTGGTCAGTACTAAATGGGTGAATATTCTGGGACTACAAGGTGCTGTATGTGTTCTTCGCTTATCTCGGCATTGTTTCCAGTCGTCCTTGACTTCTCCTTGCCACTGGACAAACAGTGCCGCTTCAGGAGAGGTGTGGTTGTGGATTGCGCAAGCCTTGCCTCACAATTACACGCGCAGCTGCCCCTACAGGGAGTATCCTTTGTCTTTCGAGACTGAACGGTGGCATCGATGGATTGTGGGGAGAAAGTAAATAAAAACTGACGTGTGTCTTACTATGCAAGTTATCGAAAATAATTTGGGAACCTTAGCGATTAGAAAGCAGAGTTGCAACGTTTGTAGATGTTAGCTCCGACTTCGACTTCAAGAATTCTAAAAAATTCCGACTCTAACTCCTTATTTCAAATATTCAGACCATTTTTTAAGTATATTTTAAGTAAGATGGCTTCTAGAGTAAAGGTGGCATTGTGGTGACTACAAGGAGTTTTGGAAAGAGTACTATAGAGGAGTATCAATGACTCCCCACACTGTTTACGACCCTGTGTGAGATTTTTTTTTTTTACATATGCATCACCACATTATCAAGGCCAAGATGCCACTCAAGGATAAGGATTAAAGAGTGTACAGTAGAAATTGGACAATATAGTAATCATTAGTAATGAAAATTTGGTAAATTTGATAACTTATATGGAACGGCTCATCAAGAACTTATTTACGTTAGACTTGAAGACAACCATATTGTAGTCAGCCGGAAAGCAGGAAAACGGAAGACAATTCCACAGGCGTGCAGTTCTAAGAAAGAAGCTTTGTTCATGGAATCTACGTTTAGGTTTAGGCACAGATAAAGAGTGGGGGGGATTATTAATAGTGTTTACAGCTAGACGAGTGTTTCTTGTGAAAGTTTGGCGAGGGGGGACCATAGATTGAAGTTCAGTCGAACACTTTCCATGAAAATAACGATACATCAGAGACAAACTCGCAACATCTCTTCTGTGAGATAGAGGTTGCAAGGAAGAGAAAAGGACATCTCATACGAGGCTACGAAATCTATTTTGAACTCTATCAAGGCAGGCCAAGTCCTTTCTAGCAGTTCCTGCCCAGATGTGGCAACAGTATTCCATCCTTGCACGTACCTGGCTCTTATATAGATAGAGAATAGCATCAGCAGTGAGATATCTACAGGATCGATAGAAAGATCCCACCATTTTTCCAGCGGCCTTGGCAACAGATTTGATGTACGTGTTCCATTTAAGATCAGGAGTAATGGTCAAGCCAAGAAGCTTGTCAAAACTTGAGGCCTCCTGAAGACGAGAGCCTTGCTAAAATGTAATTTATTTGTAATTTATTGATTTGCTAAAGTGTAATTTTATTTCATAAAAAAGGAATCATTCACAGTGTACTATATGTTCTGATGTCTTGGTCAAATAGTCTGTGACAAAGATGAATTTGTGGACTGGTGTAGCCGCGCAAATCTTCCACATCTTCAATTCATCGCAGATTATTGTGTGTACAGTTCTCACACTGACATCAAACTGTGAACCTATTGTCTTTATAGGCGCACGACGTTCCTTATCCATGAAATACTTTATTTGACCAATCAACTCTAGTGTTCTGACATCATTGCTCTTCCTCCACCTCTCACTATCCCTCACAGACTCTTTGCCTTCCTTGAATCTCTTATGCCACTCAAAAACTAATGCTCGATTTGCATTTTTGAAATTCATCAACTCTGAAAATCAGGCTTTAGTAGGCTGTATTCCAATTCCTGCTTTAGCCGTCCATTTAAATCTGAAATCATAAAAATTGGTCAGTCATCTCATAAGACGTATAGCAAGAGTATACTGAAGTTTTTCAAGGGTGTAAGATAATTTAAAACGCCTGTAATAAAAAAGTCTGGAAATTTATTGAAGACACCTCGTATTTGTGAGTCAACGTACGAGGAGCGTGCAAATTAATTATGAATAAATATAGCATTGAACAATGTATGCAAGCTGTGAAATTGTTTTACCAACATCAGGCAATCTGTTGGCAACAACA
Organism: Euprymna scolopes; assembly: GCF_053919585.1. NCBI lineage: Eukaryota > Metazoa > Mollusca > Cephalopoda > Sepiida > Sepiolidae > Euprymna > Euprymna scolopes. Next base: position 3,320,317 of record NC_136511.1, read on the forward strand.
TTATCTCTTGATATGGCAATGTCAAATGGCCACCACGTTCCCCATGACTTGACTGGCATCGGATTATTTTGTGGCGATATCTTTAAAGAAAGAGTCTATGTTAACATTCCTAATGACCGTGCAAGAATTTAAGGAAAACATCAGAAATTAAATAAGGGAGTTTAATCGCAATCCAGAGATTCTGAAATCTGTGATGAATAATGTTTTGGAAAGAGCACAAATATGCGAATCTGAAAATGGGCAACATTTAAAATACTTTATTTTTCATAAATATTGTTTGATTTTTGCATCCTTTTAAAAACAATTTGCGAATATATTAATCAGATTGCGTTTAAATTACAGAAAACTATCATCATAAATAAATAATCTATTTAAGTTCAAACCCCTTCAGTGACTTTTTGGACACCTTGTATATTTATTCTAGTAACTCACAATATTAATTTTTAATGGCAGCGTCCATCATGTGGCCCTCGTTGTTTACACGTCTGTCTAAAAAATATCATTAATAGAAAGATATCGGGGAAACAATATAATTATCAAATTCCTAAGATATGAAGTATTGCCAAGGCTGCTGCAAAAAATGTGGGCTCTCTCTACCATGCTAGAAAGTTACTTACGCTTGAGAGTATTCTGTCTCTCTACAAGGCCACCATTCGCCCATGTATTAAGTATTGTTGCCACATTTGAACTTGTGCATATGCTCCGAGTCTCCTACTCTTTGACAGGGTTCAAAAGAGAGGTACCAACCTAATAGGTCCCGCATTGTCAGCTAGGCTTCAAAATCTGTCATATCGACGAAATGCTGCACCCTTCTGCCTGTTTTATGTGTATTTTAATGGTAGATGCTCTGACAAACTATAAAACCTTTGTACTCCCTCTAAGTAAATACCCCCGACAAACTCGACAAGCAGAAAAATCCCACCCCTACACAGTAGAGATCACCAGATGTCAGAAAGTCTTATTTTCTAATATTTTCATCTCTGGGGCTGCTAGACTTTAAAATTCTCATCCATGTTCCTGCTTCCCTGACTGTACTGGCATGCAGAAGTCCAAGTGTAATGTAAACAGACATCTTGCTGCTCAACTCCCTACATAGTATATCTGCTAATTATGTCCCAGATAGCAGCCTTTTACACCAAAGTAGCACAGTGTCTTGTTTGGGGTGAAAATGTAATAAAAACAAGTATAACGTTAAAATGTCTGACTTCTTTACGATGAAACAAAAATGCATTCGCACGGATTTATTTTTTAAGCGCTACTATTATATATAAGGAACTTTGTCTGTGTGTCTTTGTGTGTGAGTTCGTTCCCTATGGACTCCGAAACTGCTAGGCTATTTTTTTATGAAATTTTACGCAAATACACTTCAGGTATCTAGCAGTGTTCTTAGCTTTAGTATGGGAATTTCTTCGATAAGTATCGGTAATCATAAATCGAAAAATAATAATCCGATGAAAGAAAGAGCAGACGATTTTGACCAAAGTTAACACCTTTCACAGCCTAACATCACAAGTGCATTTAATAAGTTTTATTACCACACAAGCAGAACTGTCACACAAATATAATCCACAGTACGTTATTTGATACGACAGTAGCGCGTTCGAAATGAATGTTTCTGTTTAGAGCAGAAGTGAAGTATGATACTTGATTTTTTTGCATTTAAACTTTAATTCAAGCCATTATATATAAAAGAATTCATAGAATCAGTAGTAAATTCTCTACAGTGCAATGTATGACTACAATGTTTGATGGACTAAATCACTGCGTAGAGGCATGTGAAGCTTTCGCCGGTTGCACTACAATGGGTCTTCAACTAGAGTAGGCGATGGATCGATTTGATTGAAAAGATGAATTGAGTACTTATCGATATGTAGTACCTTGCTGAAATAATAAGGTTATTATTTAGAACCCCCGAGGAGGATTGAGTTTTGTAACTATTTTGTATTTTTACCTAAAAATTTAATAAATAAATGTTATTGAATTTTACTTCCAAATATTAAAAATATAGCGTACAACAAGTGCATGAACACCGTGAATTGTTGCCACATCTTGAGTGGTACTTAAGCTTCCTTTAATTGACAGAGTACAAAAACGGCTTTGGAATCTAGTGGGGGAAGCTCCATTTTTTCTTGCATCCATTTTATCATGAGATATGTTGCTGGTCATTCACTGCTCTAACGTTATTTTCCTGGTATGTGCTCGGCTGGGAGTCAATCTATGTCCCACTCCCAATTAAAACATTTACAACAAAACTCTTCTACCTACAACCATTGTAAATACTTTAATTTTCTTTCTTTGTGTACCTAAAGCTAAACGGACCTTCTCTGAGCAAAGGAATTTACAAAAATCATCCGCTTGTAAAACTTAATATTACGGGGTTGCTTACCAGCTAACTATAACGTTGGCTATTTTGAAGTTTGAAATGTTTGTGGAGCATCGTATTAAATAATATAAGTTGGATCATCGTCGTTATATGTGATGTCATCTTCTGTGATGTCATCTGCTATGGCGTCATCCTATATGCCGTCTTCTTTTCTGTCATATAAGTAGTGACCGCTAATTGATCGAAAACTGCTTTTGCTAAAGCTTATTAAAATCTATGAAAATCCGTTATTTCTAAACAACCTTAGTTTTACCAGAAAGATAAAATCCTGAAGTTTATTATGCTAAAAGTAGAATAATATAATATATTTCTATACTTTTTAATAGAATTTTAAGCTTTACATTAAAGAAAAAACAGTTTTCGCAGAATATAAATAAAACATAAATATATTTTTAATGGTTTTAGAATCAATTAAACTCACTTTTATGCCTAAATAAAATTTCCTATGATTGTCTATAAGAATATGCAAAAATATTAGAATATAATTACCTTATATTTAAATAAATTCAAATAATTCCATTTTTCTATCATAAACTCGTACATTTTACTCACCGCTGCTGTCTCGGATTTTAGGTATGGGAACCCAATCGCGTCTAAATATTTATTTAATCATTTTCATGACTTTTAATGCAACTAAACAGGCAAATACAATTTTTAAATAATTGAATTAAATTATAATTACAAACGCCATTTATAGTAAAATATATTATTTTTAGATTTATAATTTTTTCCTTCATAATAATTGACCAACCAGGCTTAAATTTTTTCCTAGTACTTGTTAAAAGTAATTAAAAACTGATTTTTGTACTTTTACATCGAAAATACATTTTTGGCATTATATTTCTCAGTTTTAATATCACTTTTTGTCAGTTTTTGATTTCACGATTAAAATCATTTTTGCTTTGTTTTTTTTCTAATGATCTAGTTCATGATCTAGTTCATGGAAAAAGAGTTTGACTCTTTGGTTATTACCAAAGAGTCAAACTCTTTTTCCATGAACTAGATCATACTGTATTTTTCCCAATTCTTCATTACATAAATAAAGTTGACAAAGACTTTCATATAAATTTGGTGACCCTTAAAAGGGCCGTTTGTTGGTACCTTCTGGGGGAAGCAACTTGTTGGGATATCACAACCACCATCTACAGAAATCCATGTCTCCATAGTTATAGTTAATTTTAGAAAAGGGAGATAACTCTATCTTGAAAAAAAATCTCATTTCAAACGACACTTGTAGATATAATTAATACGTATAATTTTCATGCCCTGTTTAGTTTTTTAAAAAAATTTTCGCATCAATTTTTAAAATAATTCTTTATGTACTGGTACATGGAAATTTTACACATTCTAAAATTAAATTTGTAATCTATTTTTAAAGATTTAAAAGTATGCATGTTTTAGCGTTTTCGTAAATAATATTTTTTGTGTTCATCTAAAGGATAATAATTATTGATAACATATTCAATGAATCTCACACTTCAAAACGCAAAAGATAAAAAAATTAAACACATTCCAATTTCGGATTTCAATCTTCAATATCGAAAGCATCCTGTTAAATGTTTTTTGTTTGTTTTTGTTTTTCTACGCGCATTCACCCTCCTACCACAAAATGAGTGTGTGCTTAATGGATCGCTTGGACTTTAAAGGACCGAACAAAGGACAAATGATAAAGGGGAGATTGAAGTCCCCCAAAGTAAATTTATACAACGAATATGAAACAAACATTACACGCATATAAAGTGCATTCTTTATTTATAAATCGGTGAAAATCTTATATTGATTAGATAAGTACCTGATTTTTGGTAGACTTCTAAAGACAGACTTTGTTACGAATCTCAAAAACACTCCATAAATTTGGCGGCCATGCTCAAACATTGTTGTTAATTCTCACGTTGTTTCAGTGTCATTCTGAAAAACTCATTAATCTTAATCCTCTACTAGCTTTGTTATCTTATTCCTGTTTACCCTTGAAGGTCACAACTTTTCTACGCAGATCACCACTTATCAAGGCCCGGGGCCACTCGAGTATAAGTGTTAATGGGTATACATTAGACAATGTGATTAAGTAGTGGGAATTTTGTAAATTGGATTACTTAGGGGACGGTTCAGCAATAACTTGTTTACATTGGACTTGAAGACAATCAGATTGTAGTCAGATGGAAAGCAGGCAACCGATAGAGAGTTCCACATGCGTGCAATTCTAAGAAAGAGACTTTGTTCATAGAATCTACATTTAGGTTTAGGTCCAGATAAAGATTGTGGGAAATTATTGGTAGTGGTTTGGGCTAGACGAGTGTTTTTCGTGAAAGTTTGGCGAAGAGGGACCATAGAGTGAAGCTCAACCGAGCACTTGCCATGAAAATAACGAAAATGCAGAGACAGGCTCGCAACGTCTCTTCTGTGGGAAAAAAAGGTTGTAGGGAAGAGAAAAGAACATCCCCCACTAAACTACGAAGTCTATTTTGAACTCTGTCAAGGCAAGATAAGGTACTTCTGACAGCTCTTGCCCAGATGTGGCAACAGTACTCTATCGTTGGCTATGGCTGGCTTTTATATAGGTAGAGAATTGCACCAGGAGTGAGATATCTACTGAAGCGATAGAAGGATACCACCATTTTTCCAGCGACCTTGGCAATAGCCAGACAGAATACACATAAGTTTAAAGACACCACCTATTGAAAAATCGGAATAGTTTAGTCTATGGAGTTTGTGTATAGAGAGTGAGTCACGGGAAACGGGTGTTTTAAAGGAAAACAAACTCTGCAATAAAAATTATTAATGTACATAAAAACATTTACTAAACTATGTCATTATGGAATATTTAGAGCATGGAGCGTTCTAAAAATACCCGCTTTCCTTGATTCACCTGTATATGTTTAGAAGGAATAGTGAAAGGGTGTATGAAATAAGGGAGAGTACCAAAAAGATTGTACTATATAAAAAAAATAATGGTACTTGTGCACTTTTGCTACCGTGCTAAATTAATAATCTTATTATTTGAAAGCCATTTTTACCATAAGTAGGAGAGCGTGTTTTGTAACTATTATGTGCTTCCACCTAACAAAGATATCGTGAAGCTTGAATTTAACCTGAAAAAAAAAGCTATTTAAAAATAGCGCGGTAGCAAAAGTGCACAAGTACCAAAATAATAGGTACGGGTAATAACAGGAAAAATTGTATCCTGCAATTTTGGGAAAAAAAAACATTTGATGATTCTGATGAAGATTATGATGATAATGATAATGATGATAATGTCGAATGTATTTTGGTCCATTTTGCTAGAAACAAAGTGTGGTATATATGCTATTACTAAGCTTCATCTTTACCGTAATCGGTCAGTAAAGGAGACAGGTTTCTAGCTAGACAATCTCTCTCTTTGACTCATTCCAGAGTGCCCATTCGGGAGGGAGGGGCTAGATTTATCATACATTACAAACCGGCCTATTCTCTAACTCTGCCGTCGTGAGAATGAAAAGACGAAGTGGCTTCAATAAGTTTTAAGACTTAAATTGGGATGGATTGATCGACGCATTAAAGAAAAAAAGAGCAATAGTGTGTTTTTTTTTTTAATTTTATCGAATGATAAGAGAAATTTATATGTATTGTTTTTCAGAACTTCTAGGAGGTCTGCATACATTATTAACAGTGCTATGTCTTCTTAGACGCTCTCCGTCCGCTTTTATTTATTTATTTATTTATTTGCTCTGGTTATTTTGGTTTCTGCTTGTAATTATTTTTTTTTACTCCGGGATATTCAGATCACAAACAAAGATTATAACAACAAACCGGCAAGATTGTCACCGATAAGCGGTGTTCCTTTCCTCTTTTCTTTTGTTTTACACTGGGATTTAGACAACACAAATCTATTCCACTTCTGCGAAACATAACGATGTTTTATCTGAATTGCTGTTCCCTAAACAATTTCGGACAGAAAGGAAATTAATTATTGCAATCCTGCCAGTTCTAATTATAAGCAGAACAACAAGCTCAATATTCTCACGTGCCTTTTTTAGTCGATATTTTTCCATCAAAAGTTTTATCCGCATATTGCATAATACAGCCTCTCTCATAGTGTTACTTCCTCCGACTGATTATTTCTCTTCTCTTTCAGTAGTCCTTCTAGATATATTTCAGAATCAGCTAGGGATTTTTAGCCACGACCCACAAAGTGAACAGAGAGATCAGACCATTCCTGTAATGATCTGGCCACTGTTGATTTTGCGGTGGGATGTTAGTTCAGTGCAGTTCTAAGAGGTCCACTCTTTCAGGCTTGCCTTCTCTCTTTGAGAAGGAGCTAGTTTATTGCTAGTCGCCTGAGGCGTCCTTACCGGGGAATTCCGACTGGTTTGTGCAGGCACCGTTTTCAGGTCAGAGTGCGCCGCCTCGGAGGCACTGACTTCTCAATCTCAGTTTCTAACCTCAGTGTCATAGTTCTTGCTGAGGGAGATAACTAAATACCGCCTATCCTATATTAACTCTTGAACGTCGTGACTTCAAGTTGAGCTAACTTGCGAAAATACCAGAAAGAAGGTCAAGACGACCCAGTCCAACAATATTCCTCAGCATTGGTATCAAAACTTGTGGCCGCTCTTCTATCTGATTAAAACCCTCTTGGCTATTTCTTCTGGGGCCTGATCAAAGCCCAAACCAACAAGAATGCCTTTTATACGATCGACTCTCTGAAGACTGCCATCGTGGAGGCATTTGCCGCTAGAGACAAGGACATAATTGCAAAAACGTCTGATTTATTTCGCGCCTACCTTGGAAATATTTCATGCTTCCAAATATTTTTATTGTCATTGATATTGATAAAAGCTCTAATTTTTCAGTCAAATCGGTTAACTGTTTGTTCTAGTTAGTGACCGTTATAAAGATTCACTTGCCTCCACGTATTGACTTAGTCCTCAATACAATGTGGTCTACATTGTAGTGTAAAGAATCTAATGTTGATTTTATATATTTCTAAAAATAATGTCTCAAATTAAAGTTTAATATGCAAAAATCAAGTATCATGTTTCAAGTGTGTTCTAGAAAGAAACATTCAGTTTGAACGCGCCCTTGTCATATTAAAGAACCTTCTGTTGATTTTATATGCAACGAACTCACACGCGCATAAACAAAGTGTGTTTATCTAAAGTAAAGCTACAATGTTGCATCTACACATATATTAATTTTTTATATATGTGAATGCTGTTGAAAGGTTCTCTATAATTTCATGAAGCATATATATGATATGTACGTGTGAAGGGTTTTGAAAAAAATGATATAAATGAAGTCAAAACAGAAGAAAAATACGAAAGCGGGTCAGCTTGGAAAATAAATCAAGACTATTATATTTAAAGGAACCTTTTCTGGGTTTTTTTTTTATTGCACTTCAGTTAGTTTTAAGAAATCAAGGGAGCTAACTCCTCCTGGAGCTACCACTCGATTCCATTACGATTTGAATTTATATCTAAGGGCTCTTTTAAGTATAGACGCTATTCCGTTTATGACTATCTATATTTCGTTACAGCGATGGAATTCTGCGTTGCGGTTGTTCAAGCAAGAAATCTATAACTTCTTGATATGTGGGTTGGATGTGATAACGTTTGTATAGGATCAACTAGAGTATAAAAACACCACTATAGTCGACCTGTTAGGTTTTTTTAAAAATTATTTTGTTAATTAATTCAGTTTTTCGTTCGTATTTTTACTAACGGTTCATTTTTTTTTTTTTTTTTTACCGTGGCCTTTTACTGTCGGTTCTTGTTTAGATTTTTTTAAAATTTATATTATTGAGTATTTTTTAAGAGATAAGGGGAACTAACTCCTCCCGGAACTAACACTTTATTTCATTACGATTTGGATTTATATCTGAGGGATTTTTTTTTAGAATAGACGTTGTTCCTTTTATGGCTGCAATCTGCATTTTGTGTCCAGAGATTGTTTTTAAGTATTTCTGAAGATTTTTTTTTATTAAGCCAGTTGCTCCAATCACAGCCGATATAATATTTACTTTGTATGTATGTATGTGTGGGTACGTGTATATGTCTGTGTGAGTTCGTTCAGTATGGATTAAAAACGGCTGGGCCTATTTTTATGAAATTTCACGAATAGGTACTTTATGTGCCTGGCACTATTCTTAGATAGAGCTTGTATCGGAGTATCTTTGATAAGTATCGATAATCGATAATCGGTTAATCTAAATAATCTGATTAAAGAAAGAACAGGCGATTTTGACAAAAGTTAACAACTTACACAGCCTACCACCACAAGTGCATTTGAGAAGTCGAAAGGCCCTACATATAAAAACAGTATGTTCTTTGATATAACAGGGGCGCGTTCGAAATGAATCTTTCTGTTTCAGGTACAATTACACCATGGTGCCTGAATTTTTCATTTCAAACTTTAATTCAAGCCAATATCACCGCACAAGAAGTAAGACCAGGTATATAAAATCAACAGTAGTTTTTTTGTATGACAGAGGTTCGTTCGAAATAAATGTTTATGTTAAGAGCACAACTGAAGCATGATATTTGATGGAGGGGTGGAATTTTGCTGCATGTCGTGCTGGTTGGTGGTATTTACGTCGAGGGGGTACAAGTTCTTCTAAAATAGGCACAGAGATGCCACATTTTGGCGATGGGACAGAGGTCGGAGTTTAGTTGATAGTTCAAGACCTATTAGGTTGGCGACTCATTTTTGAACCCTATCTAGGAACAAGAGACTGGTGGCAAATGTACCAGCACAGATTTGGCAATAATGCTCCATGCTGCGTAAATAGTGGTTTTGTAGAGGTATATGATAATTAGGAATAGGACAACAGCATATTTTTTTCATTATTTTGACCCTCAAGTGCGTATCCATTGATACCTTATATGCCTTTATATAGAGTGATGTGGGTCTTTTTTGTTGATAAACTGTGTCTTATTGTGTTGGATATCTACTCGAGAGTCAAAACAATGAAAAGAATATGCTGTTGTCATAGCTCTAGGAATAATCTTATGTGCGAGTAATCTTGAAGCACGATAGAAAGAGCCTACCTTCTTTGCTGCAGTAAATGTATTTTTTTCCAATTCATGTTGTCTGTGAATGTTAAGCCTTGTAGCTTGAACGAAATATATTCAGGTAGTGTATCATTAACCATAGCCATTGGTGGTTGAGAAGATGTTTTTTTTTTTCATTTTTAACCTAATGCCTTTTTTTTATATCTTTCTTTTGTCAATCTTTTATCCTTGTTTAATAAACTTGTAGTTTTCCTTTCCTTCTTTGCCACTGTCTTTTTTTTTTAATTTATTTTTCCTATTTTTTATTTATTTATGTCTTCCTCGTCGTTTTTTTTTATTTGTTTTTTTTCTTCTGTTGTGTTGGTTTCTTTTGTAATTCTTCTTAACTATTTTGATATCCTTTCTTTTTTGCAAGTGTTTTTTTTTTTCTGCGTTTTTCTTATTTCTTTTTTAAATGTCTATTGCTTTATTTTATGTGAATTGCTGCCAATAAACTTGGCTATAAATACGAGACGCATCTTTGATTTACTCCAACGCTAAAGCTATTTTTAAACATTCCAACAACACCACCAAATTTTCTAATCCCTTTTTCCTATCCAGACAATTTTCTTCTTATTTTTGTAGTTTTTTTTAAAACTTTCTCTTTCGCTTCCTCTTCATTCTCTTCCTCCCTCTTCTTTTCCTTTTTCTTTTTCTTCTTCTTAATATCTTTCTATTTTTTTTTTTTCTCATATATCATTCTCTTTATCTTTCGCCGGGTTTTTGTCACATATTCTTTTTCTTTATTTCTCTTTTCTTTATTTTTCATAATTTTGTCTTTTTCTTTTTCTCCGTTCTTTCTTTTTATTTATTTTTTAACTATTTCCTCCTAATCTGTCTCTTTTTTTCTTTCTTATACGCCTTTTATTTTCTTCCTTATTCCGTATTTTCTTCCGTATTTCTTCTCACTTTTTCTCTTTTTCACTTTTTCTCTTTTTATGTTTCTTTTTTCCTTTGTTTTCCAATTTTTCTCTTTCTATTTTGTTTTCATATTTATTCCTTTACTTCTTCTTCTGCCTCCATTTTTATTTTTACCATAATTTCTCTTTTCCATCGATTTTTCTAACACGTCTTCTTCTCTTTCTCCATTTTTCTCATATTTTCCTCTTTCTCTTTTTCTATTCCATTCTTCTTCCTCTCTTTCTATTATCTTGTTTTTTCATCTTTCTAATATTTCATATGTCTTTCTTCTTCATCTATTACTATTTTCCTCAAACCTCCTCCTCCTCCTCCTCCTTTTCTTCTTCTTCTCTTTATATTTCAACTTTTCTATTTCGTTTTCTTTCGCTCTTTTTACTTTTTCATATTTCCTCTTTTCCTTTCTTTATATATCTTATTAGGTTTTGATTTTTATTGTTGTTGTTGTTATTATTGTTGTTATTTTTGTTGTTCTTCTTTTTAGATTCTATGACAGATTTCATAATTTTCACAAATATTCAATAGGAGCGTCGCCTGTAACTCTGCACACGTCAAGTCGGTAATCAAACTCGTGCCAGACACGCTGCAGCATGTCTTGGGTAACATTCTCCAGTGTGGCAGTGATTCTTTCTCGACCTTCGCCTCCAATGTTAATGGCCGTCCAGATACTTGAACCATTCATAAACAGCTTTCTTCTTTAAATTTTTGGCGCCAGGTTCCAACTTGTTTACTAATTAGTGCATTTTTGGCAAATTTTACAAAGAAGACATCGTCTTAGATGCCTGTGTTCAAGCATATTCAAACACTCAAAATGACCTGAAAAGCATAAGACATAAAACCTTGAACTATTTCTGCTGGAAAAATGGTGGGATGATTTTACCGTTTCACTAGATATCTCACTGCTGATGTAATTCTCTACCTGTATAAAAGCCAAGTACGTCAAATGATGGAGTACTGTTGCCACATATGGGCAGGAACTGCTAGAAGCAGCTTATCCTGACTTCACAGGGTTCAAAATAGACTTCGTAGCCTAGTGGAGGATACCCATTTCTCTTCCCTGCAACCTCTTTCCCACAAAAGAGACGTTGCGAGCCTGTCTCTGCTTCATCGTTATTTTCATGGCAAGTGCTCCCCTGAGTTTCAATCTACGGTCCCCTATCGCCAAACTTTCAGGAAAAAACACTCATCTAGCTCATTTTCGAAATTCATTATCTGTGATAATCAGGTTTTCGTAGTTCCTGCTGTAGCTGTTCATTTGAATCTTAAATCATAAAACATTGGCCAATCATCTCATAAGATATATAGCAACAATATACTGAATTTTCAAGAGGCATCGACAATTTTAAATGCCCCTACAAAAAAGTCTGAACCTATTGAAGACACTCCGTATATAATGTTTTTAAAAAGTAATATTTATTTTCATTCAAAAACGTCCAACAAGAAAAAATGTAAAACTAAAACTATTTATATATTCATCCCCCAATAGTTTTGATTTTTTTTTACATCAACTAGTTTTACAACATTTACAGAATTCAGTTTTTATTTAGAATTTGATATCATCAAGAAATTCAGAAAAACTGTTATGGTATACGAAGATATCATTCAAAAAATTACGTAAATTGATTAAGTTTTTTAATTAAATAAATAATAATTTACGATTTATGAGAAAGTTTTATCGATTTTGAATACAAACAAAAGTTCGGTTGTCGAATTGGGTTGTCCGCAATTGAATTCAAATATATTCTACAAACATGGCTGATTGTCGTTGATCATAAAATTTAGTTTATTTAATCGAAAAAAAAAAACTTAATTAATTTAACTGATTTTTGGAATTTACCATCTTCGATTTCTCTGAATTTTCTGTATTTCTGTATTATTTATCAGGTTTAACTCGAAATAAGACTCCCAAATTCATTACTCAGTTTTGCTATTTATGAAGAATACGCGTCGTGCTGAAATAATAACTTTATTATTTAGAAACTCATTTTAACTAAATTATTGAACATATTTTTCTATAATTTAGATGTAAAAGGATATATTTCGGTACTAGTAATAGTATTTAAATTATTTCTTTGGGTTTACATCGTTTTCATTTGAAAAATGATTTTTCGTTCGATTTTAATTATTTCAATTATTGCGTATATATTCCTTAAATTCATAATTCAGTTGTTGCTTCAAACGTACATAATGTTACATGCATAATTCTTTTACTATACAGTTTTTTTCTTTTTAATTTATAATATATATCTCTTTACTTTAATTTGTTTAATTACTGTTAAAGTAAAATTTGTTTTATTGTTGGAAGCAATAAACAATCAAATGCTGCAATACTGCCTTTGGAATTCACGAAATAAAAAATATTCAATTAATTATGAAGTTACGTAATAAACATATTCCATTACTTATGGATTTACAAAATAAACATATTCTATTTATTATTAATTTACGAAATAAAAATATACAATTAATTATGAATTTACGAAATAGAAATATTCAATTTATTATTAATTTACGAAATAAAAATATTCAATTAATTATGAATTAACAAAATAAACATATTCAATTAATAATGAATTTACGAAATAAACATATTCAATTAATTATGAATTTACGAAATAAAAATATTCCATTTATTATTAATTTACAAAATAAAAATATTCAATAATAAATAAATCTGTTTTTGCAGTATTCGATAGCCTATTGCTTGAAACATACAAAATTTTTCATACGTAATCGTTTTACTTATTAATTTATATTGAAGAAAGTTTAGTCTCAGTATTAAATCGAAACGTGTTTCTTTTTTCTATTTTAAATATAATTTTTAAGTAAATAAGAAACGAAGTTTAGGTTTTTAAATCCACGAAATAACGAAATGTTTGTTTGATGAACGTTGTTTCGCCGAAACAATGTAGAACTTTTCCCTTTTGAATTAATTCTCATACATTTTGGCATGAACACATGATACAGAAAAAAATCCGATCAATCGTGTGTTATGATCTTAAAGCGATATAGCACACACACACACACGTGCACGCGCACCCACGCACACACATATACACACATTTATGTATGCACACACATATACATATATATGCACACACACATACACACACCTATATATATGCACACACATATACATATGCATATACACACACACACGCACACACACACACGCACATATATATATATATATATATATATATATTATTTAAAAATATATATATATATTATTTTTTAAATATAATTATCCACTAATAAAATAATAAATAAAACAATGAATAATATATATTTACCGCTCCCCATGTGGGGGTATCAAATTGGTTAAAGGGAAAATTATTCCCAGCTTGCATTTAGGTAAAAATGCGCTTGGTAAATAATTGAATTCATTCAAAACGTATCACTAAAACCAAAACAAACAACATATATATATATATATATATATATATATATATATATATATATATATATAACTACTTAATTTACTCACACAAAAATAATATACGAAAGTATAAATTTATGCGTAAACTTTAAGTATGGACTTCAAAAGGGCTCAATACGTAGGTAGAGCTAGTTAGTAAGTTATAAAATATATATGGCGATTAAACTACACTGAATATTCCGCGTTTCATCCACTCTAGGACTCTTCTGATAAGCATGAAGAGTCCTAGAGTGGATGAAACGCGGAATATTCAGTCTAGCTTAATCACCATATATATTTTATAACTTACTATATATATATATATATATATATATATATATATATATATATATATATATATATATATATATATATATATATATACAACGCAATTAAACACAACATATGTATACATATACAATACAATTAAATACAATAGAATCGCAAAAATTGCAATAGATCTTACATTTAAAAGCGATAAAATCGTGCACAAAATTTGACAGAGTATCGTAGCTCTGTAGTAAAACATCAGGCTGATGTTTGATCCTTGCTAAAAAAGTTTAGCCATGCTGGCGACGGGTGATACCAAGAAACAGATGTTCATGGATGAATTTTTTGCACTTGAAAAAATTTAATGAATATTTAAATAAAAATATTTAAAAATTAAAATTATTATTCTTAATAATAATAATATTATTATTATTATTATTATTATTATTATTATTTTATTATTATTATTATTAATAATAATAATAATAATAATAATAATAATAATAATAATAATAATAATAATAATAATAATAAAATATACGACTAAAATACGCGGCAACTCATGTTGGTAAATGCAGCTGCTAGGGAAAGACAGATAACATGCAAGCTAATGAGAACTAGTTTTGATCATGCCAATATATGCAATGTTTTTAGCGACACATTCTCCTATTAGGCATATACAGTGTCTCTCCAAACGGCTTGCCAAATTTGTGGGTGAAAAAAAAAATTAAATAATTTTTTTTTTCAAGGTACGTAGACTGCCATGTTATGCCAATTAGGTCAAAATTTATTTCTGTCTGTATTTATGCATTTTTTAAAGGAAATATTGCCGAATCAGTTGATTTTTTTTATGCCTGGTGATATTGGTTGGCCCGCAAGATCACCTGATCTAATCCCCTGCGATTTTTTTATACTGGGAATATTTGAAGTCAAAAGTATTCAGCTACCGCCCTCGATCTCTTGATGAATTAAGACGAGCTATTTGTTCTAAAATTGCTCGTAATCCACACGAAAAGGTCCATCGAGTTATTGAAAACTATTCTGAACGTCTACAATCATGTGCTGGTGTGACCCAACCATCGGTGAATGTTGAAATTTACATCAATAACAATTAAAATAGAGCTGAATTAGAGCTTTTAATTATGTGAGCAATCCCATGCAATTTCAGGTTGCCTTGCTGGTTCCATTTGTTTGGTGGGTGAATTAGATCAAAATAAGGTAAAACGATACTGAGCGGATGTGGGTAATTAAAAAAAATCTTATTGCATTTTCACCCCCAAACAAGGTATAGCGCTACTTTGAAGTAGGGGGCTACTATCTGGGGCATAGTTGTGAGGACACTATTTAGGGAGTTTAGCAGCAAGATGTCTATTCACCCTACACTTGAATTTTTACATGTTAGTACCGTCTCGGAAGGAGGAACCCGGTAGGGAATTCCAAAGCCTAGAGTATGGGATTCACTTTTGGGTTTCTGTTTAAAAGTAATATTGTCTCGCGAAGAAACCCATTATTATCGTGTATGGTAGTATTTATGATTGCATTGCCTAAACTTGAAAAGTAGTTAGATACGAGATCAATTCCAAGGTTGCTCCGCGTGAGAAACTTTTGATGGAAAATTACTTACTGATTACGCACAAGCAATTTAATAAATTGGTCGATCCGAGCGAAATCAATTTTGACACTGCTAAGGTTGGCTGGCTGAATAAAACCTCAGACCTCGTCAGCCTTTTCTCGCTACCTTCCTATAAGAATGTGTGACCGAGCGAGTTTTTTTTTTTTTTTGGCAGTTGAGTTGAGTTGGGTTAGGAGTAGTTGTTGCAAGTAGTTGAGTTTGAACCACCCTTCCATCCACGCTACACTCCATGTTCACTGAGAGAGAGAGAGAGAGAGAGAGAGAGAGAGAGAGAGAGCAAGGAAAGAAAAAGGGACAATCGTGCGCTGCAAATGTTTTTTTTTTTTTGCTGAGCGAACTGTTCACGCGACTGTAAATCTCTGTAGTGTTGAAAAAAAAAGCCAAATTTCATATATTATTAGTCGCGTGCGAGCGACTCTATAAGTCACTCCGTCGGTCTGTCGGTCTGTCGGTCTATCCGTAACACTTTTGTGCTTGGTTAAGATCAAAGGTCTGTTGTTAATAGATGCTGTTCTTAGCTTTTTAAGCGTTTCTTTGCCTTTTGGCCAAGATCAAAGTGTAGTATATGTTTCGGCAGATACTGCAAGCAAAGACCATAAGTGGGGTTGCCCCCACATATAAGATCTTGATCAATGTGCCTAATTTGCTCGGTTGGGGAGCAAATAAATACCAACACCACATATAAGACCTTGGTCAATGTAGGGGCAACCCTTAATACCAATTGTCACTATCTAGCTTTCCTACTCTCCGGGGAGTTGGTCCCCATTTCCCCTTCACTCCTCACATTAAAAATCGGCCTTGTGCCTAATTTGATCGGTGGGAGAGCAAATAAATACCATTTTCTTGGCCTTTTAGCCAAGATCAAAGTGTAGTATATGTTCTTACTACATGCTGTACTTATGTTTGCAACTTTGTGATATAAAGTGGGGGATCACTTTTCTGTATTAATTCAATGTAAAATGATCACCCACTTTATAACTAGTCAGTCTCAAAGCCGTTCAAGTCATTCTTCAGATCATTCAAGTTGTTTTTGAAAGATTCCAGTTATTTTTTTTAAGCATTCAAGTCATTCTTAAGATCATTCAGTTCATCCTTAAGTTCATTAAAGTCATTCTAAGTCATTTATTTTTTATTTATTTAAGTCATTTCAGTCCATTTTTCGGTCATTTTAGTTTATCTTTAAGAATTACATGTCAATCCTACATTCAAGCATTCATTTATTACACGAGAGCACGCGACTAATGGCTATCGATCTTGTTTATTGTATAATAGCAAATATTGTACTCAGGCGTTTATTTAGTAATAAATTTTATTTCATAAAAACAAGAACTGTCGACTAGACTTTTATTTTATTTATTGTCTACGGTATTCGTGACTCAAATACCAAACGAACACCGTCTATTTGAGTTATTTTTTTTCAGAAGACAGCAAGCAGAAAAAAGACAGGAAATCTGACACCAGTTCCAGACTATGGTTCTCTTATTTCCTTCAAGACTTTGAGTTGTTTTCTTTGTTTTATTTTGTTTTGTTTTTTGTTGCTTTTTTTGTTTTTTTTTTCTCCTTTTTTTATTATTTTTTTATTTTGTTCTTTTCCCTCCGGACCATTGGTGACCCAGAGAATAATAGGAATCGTGCATCGTCCAGGCGATCAATGCCATGCTACTGACCTTTCTTGGGTGTTTAAGAGATTGTGTTGACCCACGGTTGTGATTGAGATAATTTTCTGTTTTGACTTGGGCTATTTTTACCTTTGTCGTCGGTGTGGACTTGTGAAAACGAATAATAATTGTGAAAGAAAGAAAGAAAGAGAATAATTAATTGAAAAGAAAGGCAATTACAGGATACTCTAACTTAACTTCTAAATCTGACCCCCAAGATCGCCATGGGCATGGAATATGTGCCTATATTAAAGATAGCTTTCCATGTGGGAGGGACATCTCCAGGGAAGATCCTAACTTACCTTATATGTGCTTCCGGGTTGCTTTAGCTCACACTACTGCATTTATATTTACTCTCTATCGCCCCCACAACAGCGGAGTTACTATCTTTCAAAGCATATCTGAGAAAATTGACCAAGTCCTTTCTACTTATCCTTCAGCTAACATTCACGTATGTGGAGACTTCAATGTTCACAACGTCGAATGGTTGACCCACTCAAACAAGACCGATGATGAGGGGAGGTTCTGTCATGATTTCTCCATTGCCTATGACCTCACTCAGATTGTTCAGGAACCTACCCGTGTGCCCGATAATGACGGCCAGTATGCGAGCCTACTAGACCTTTTTCTCACAACTTGCCCTGAACTATGTTCAGTTTCTGTTCTGTCGCCTCTTGGATCTTCCGACCACTCTGTTGTATCAATTAAGATAAAAATGAAATGTAATAAGTCCCCAGACGTACCTCTTCATCGTACAGTATATCGATACACTAAGGCTGACTGGGATAGCTTCCGTACATTTATATCTGATCTACCTCTGCATTCCATGTTTAAAAAGGATGTGTCCTCTATAGTATTAGACCTAACTGAATGGTTAATTGTAGGTATTGACCATTTCATACCCTCTAAAAAGTTTCAGCAAAAACCTAACAGCCAGCCATGGTTCTCTCCAGAATGTGCTGCTGCCATTGCGCACAGAAATCACTTTTTCCACTGCTTCAAACGTAATAGATGTATGGAAACTAAAGCCGTTTTCAGGACTGCCAGCAACCATTGTAAGAAAGTAATAAGGAACGCAAGAGAGTTGTATGCTCAATCTGTTAAGTCCAAAGTAGCTGAGCAGCGGCTTGGTTCCCACCAGTTTTGGCAAATAGCAAACAGAATCCTGAACAGAAGCGTGTGCTCCATCCCAACTATTATCAATGGATCTGAGGTAATCTCGTCAGCATCAGACAAAGCCAAACTCTTTGTCAAGAACTTTGCAGCTAATTCTACCCTTTGCGACCAAGACCGCCAACCCCCAATATTTCCTCTTGTATCAGAAAACACGCTATGTGATATACGTATATCTGTACATGATGTTGCCAAGCTAATCAAAAACCTTGATTCCAGTAAAGCAACTGGCCCTGATGGTATTCCAATTATAGTACTCAAAAAACTTCAACCTGAACTAGCGCCCATACTTACAAAACTGTTTAAACGTTGTCTTAAGGAGAATAGTTTCCCATCTCCCTGGAAAATCTCATCAGTATGCCCTGTATTTAAGAATTCAGGTGATCGCTCATCCCCCTCTCAGTACAGGCCAATAAGTCTCCTGTGCGTCATGAGTAAGTTGCTAGAATCTGTATTAAATACAGAAGTAATCAAACATCTCAACAAAAATAACCTTCTTAGTGACACTCAATATGGTTTCCGTTCTGCTAGATCTACAGCAGATGTCCTTACAGTTATATCGCATAGGATTAGCAAATCTCTCGACGGTGGCAATCTTTCTAGGGCAATTGCTCTTGACATATCTAAAGCCTTTGATAGGGTATGGCATAAAGGTTTACTTCATAAGATCGCTAGCTATGGTATAGCTGGAAAAGTCTTCTCAGTTATTAAATCATTTCTTTCTGATAGATTCATAAGAGTAGTAGTTGAGGGGCAAAAATCAGAAGCTCACAATATTAATGCCGGTGTCCCTCAGGGATCCATCCTGGGCCCAACTCTTTTCCTGATCTACATTAATGATCTTCCAAATCATATCCTTACATCATTTGTAGACATTTATGCTGACGACACTACCATTTATGGTACCACATCTAAGACAGTAAACGAGCAAGTTCTCTCCAATTCTCTCTCCTCTGATCTTGAGCACGTAGTACAATGGGGAAAGGAGTGGCTGGTTACTTTTAATGCATCTAAAACCAAGCTTCTCTCTTTACATCATCAACATTCTAATCCACATTTGTCATCAATTGAAATGAATGGCTCTCGTCTTCAGGAGGCCTCAAGTTTTGACAAGCTTCTGGGCTTGACCATTACTCCTGATCTTAAATGGAACACGTATATCAAATCTGTTGCCAAGGCCGCTGGAAAAATGGTGGGATCTTTCTATCGATCCAGTAGATATCTCACTGCTGATGCTATTCTCTATCTATATAAGAGGCAGGTACGTCCAAGGATGGAATACTGTTGCCACATCTGGGCAGGAGCTGCTAGAAAGAACTTGTCCTGCCTTGATAAAGTTCAAAATAGACTTCGTAGCCTCGTAGGAGATGTCCTTTTCTCCTCCTTGCAACCTCTATCTCACAGAAGAGATGTTGCGAGTTTGTCTCTGATGTATCGTTATTTTCATGGAAAGTGTTCAACTGAGCTTCAATCTTTGGTCCCCCCTCGCCAAACTTTCACAAGAAACACTCGTCTAGCTGTAAACACTATCAATAATTTCCCCCACTCTTTATCTGTGCTTAAACCTAAACGTAGATTCCATGAACAAAGCTTCTTTCTTAGAACTGCACGCCTGTGGAATTGTCTTCCGTTTTCCTGCTTTCCGGCTGACTACAATATGGTTTTGTTCAAGTCTAAAGTAAATAAGTTCTTGATGAGCCGTTCCATATAAGTTATTAAATTTACCAAATTTTCATTACTAATGATTACTATATTGACCAACTTCTACTGTACACTCTTTAACCCTTATCCTTGAGTGGCCTCTGGGCCTTGATAATGTGGTGATGCCTTTGTAAAAAAAAAAAAAAAAAAAAAAAAAAAAAAGGCTACCGAATGACATAAGTCATAATGAAAAATGTTTGGCGTTTTCGGCCGTCATATTTTAAAGTACAAAATAGTCAACTTTTTTTTTTTTAAGAAAGAAAATATAACCATCGATTGACAGTAGTAAATACATATCACGGTTTATTGAGCGGAAACTTAAGGAGAACACCCGATTGTCCCAAGAACAGCTGCTTTAAAATAATTCCATAGTGAAAAGACCGGTCTGGGGCTATTCAGAATCGAGCAACCGTTTAGAGAGGTGATGGCCCTACTCGCGGCAAGAATTTCGATTTTAACGGTGATGGCCTTTCCTGGCTTTGGAAAAGCGTTGGTGGACGTAGACGTTATAGCAAATGTAATTCGAGGCAGTCCGTTAAAATTGCAGGAGGCTTGAAAAATGAACGAGAAGAAATGTAATGAAACTAAAGAAAACTTTGCCGACAGAAAAGACAACGGTGTAAGGGGAGGTAATTAAAAAAAGAAAAACATATTCATCGATTATTTGCATGTTTTGCAGGAACATGAACTGAATAACTATATTGTATTCATTATTATCGCAAGCATAAATAATTTTATTTCTCAGCATAATGAGGTATATCTGCGTCTTGCTATTTTTGTTTCTGGAGGATGGATGGATAGTCGCGGTTCGCATGAATGGCCGACCAGATGTCTTGACTATACAATTGCGTCGTCACTCTCTGTGATTGGTTAAAAAGCAGGTATACTCGAATAAACCAAGAAATTTAGAAGGGCATAAAGGGCGAATACATGGAGTTATGACTGACATTTAGTAAGGCTTTCTTGTGAAATAGTTGACGCGGGCCCTGGTCGATTTCAAAAACTGGTGACGTTAGCCATTTTTTCTTGTCCTTGTACTTGACACGGCTCGTGTTTTGATATCAATAAACGCTTTGAAATAATTTAAACTAAATAAATCTTATCAAGATAGGACATTGAGTAGTTAGTTTGCCTTTGGTAACATTTATTTGTTATGTATTTTCGTTTTTACCACATTTTCGTTTTGGTGTCTATAGTAATAAACGCCCGGGAGTTTATAGATTTACGACGAGCATTTTAATTGAGAAGTATTTCAGGTCGACACATTCGTATGTAACCAACGATTATTGAGAGCAAAAGAGAACATGTGAAATAATGTTCATTAATAAAAACGTCCAAATTAATCTGTCATATTTCATTCTCCAGCTGGAACCGATTTTAAGGAATTGCTTGTTAATTTTGCGACCGTTCAAATTTATCGAAATGCACTGATGAGATTTTTTGGTTGGAAATCATTTTCACAGCTGAAAACAAAATATTCAATTTCAAACGTTTATGAATGATGAGGATAACGTTTTAATTTGAAACTGTATGACCCGAAATATATACACGCATATATATATATATATATGTGTGTGTGTGTGTGTGTGTGTGTGTGCGTGTGCGTGCGTGTGTGTGTGTGTATTTATATATGCACTTATATGCATACATAAATAATGTAAATAATATTTTATTTTGAACCTCTAGGATCCCAAAACAACATGTCTCTATGTATGTTTGTGTGTGTATGCGTGTGTGTTTCTGTGTGTGTGTGTTTCTGTGCCTGTGTGTTTCTGCGTGTGTGTGTGTGTTTCTGTGTGTGTTTTTGTGTGCTAAAAATGTCCTATTTCCTTTCAAATATTTTAATTAAATGATTTCTTGCGTTAGTTGTGTTTTGTAGTTAATTTCACAGCAAATGCATTAAAGGCAGATGAATTATGAATCAATGTATTAAGCATGGAAAATGGGAGGAGAATACAAATACAAAGGCGGGAAATATATATGCATACACACATACATATATACATATATATATACATATATAAATAAATGTATATATACACACATACATATAATATATATATTATGTACACATAAAACATATATATATATACATATATATACATATACATACATATATTACGTCCGCACATATGCATGTATATATATGTACATACACATACACTATGCACGCATATATGTGTGTATGTATGTATATATTTATATATATATATATATATATACACACACACACACGAACAAACAGTTAATAAAACATGTTAAAAAACACTTTGAAATGCATTAAAAACATATTTAATCTGAAAAGGAAACACTAGATAAGTGGATAGTCCTAAATCCGCGGAGTTTCGAAGAAATACTTTCCTTCTCATCAGAGGGTAGGAATTAGCAAAATACGGGATCGG
Organism: Euprymna scolopes; assembly: GCF_053919585.1. Taxonomy (NCBI): domain Eukaryota; kingdom Metazoa; phylum Mollusca; class Cephalopoda; order Sepiida; family Sepiolidae; genus Euprymna; species Euprymna scolopes. Next base: position 3,342,898 of record NC_136511.1, read on the forward strand.
ATTTTGCATGCAAAAGTATTTGATGAAACTGCAAGTAAGTCAAAGATCTTACTTGAAAACAAAAAAAGTGAAGTAGAGGAAATGTGGTGAAGAAAAAGGTGATTACACATGAATGGATAGTCTGGTGGAAGATAAATAATCCAGTGACGGTAAAATCCAAGTATATAACTTCAAGAAAGTAAAGTAAGAAAGTATATATATATATATATATATATATATATATATATATATATAAGCACAAGGTAGCGATTTCTATAATGTATCGCTATTAATAAGTAAACTTCTGTTAAAAGAAACTAATTAAATTTTAGATAGATGTTAACTTTCACGCTATAGAAACCACCATCTATAATAATTAATACAGATAAGCAGTAAATAAATTACATAAAAATACACCCATTTCATTTCAGTTACACATCCATATTTGAATTATAACAATCATATTTCTTTCAAAAAGAATATGAATTGCATCAGTTTTTTTTAAATATATTAACGTCTATGCCCCCCCTTTTTAATTACCAACGACCTTTTTCTGTTTCTGAAATGGAACAGGGTCATGCATTACGTTGCATCAAAAATATATTTTAAAATATTTGTACTGGTATTTTGTTTTCTTAATTTCATTCCCCCAGATGAAGTCTCGAAATAATGACGAAACGTTGATGAGCACATAACTTGGTTTGTTCTTTTTTTATTTGTTTATTTCGTCGGAATATTATTTCCATTATTCTCATCATATTTTATGTACAAACATATGCATATATATATATATATATATATATATATATATATGTATATATATATATATATGGATATATATATATTATGTACATATATATATATTATGTACATATATATATATATAATATATATATATAGTAAGTTATAAAAATATATGGCGATTAAGCTTCACTGAATATTCCGCGTTTCATCAACCCTAGGCCTCTTCAGGCTTATGCGCATAAGCCTGAAGAGTCCTAGAGTGGATGAAACGCAGAATATTCAGTGTAGCTTAATCGCCATATATATTTCATAACTTACTCACTAGTTCTACCTACGTATTAAGCACTTTTGAAGTAAATACTTAAAGTTTACGCATAAATTTATACTTTCGTATATTAATTTTATGTAAGTAAATTAAGTAGTTATATATATATATATATATATATATATAATGTACACAGATATGTATATATTATACACAGACACACACACATATATATATATATATGTGTGTGTGTGTGTGTGTGTGTATAGAGAGAGAGAGTGAGAGAGAGGGGGGAAGACCTCTAATCTGTAGTGGAATGAGGGCAAAAAATGGATGGTCACATTCAATGCCGCGAAGACAAAGCTTGTTTCCTTTGATAATATACTTTCGTATATTAATTTTATGTAAGTAAATTAAGTAGTTATATATATATATATATATATATATATATATATATATAATGTACACAGATATGTATATATATTATACACACACTCACACACATACATATAATGTACACACGCACATATATGTGTAGATATATATATATATGCATATATATATATATATATATATATATATATATATATATATATATATAGAGAGAGAGAGAGAGAGAGAGAGAGAGAGAGAGGGGGGGAAGACCTCTAATCTGTAGTGGAATGAGGGCAAAAAATGGATGGTCATATTCAATGCCGCGAAGACAAAGCGTGTTTCCTTTGATAATTACAAGAAACGTTCTCAACCACCAAAAGCAATTGCTAAAAATACATTAACTGAAAATTCTTATTTCAAACTCCTCGGCTTAACGTTCACAGGGGGCATGAGTTGGAACAGATATAGTGACAGCATTGCCAGAGCCGCTGTGGGGAAGGTAGGTATTTATTTGCTTCTCCACGTAAGCAAAATATAACGCAAGGTTGGTTTTTATGTGGAGTGAAGGGGGAGAGGGATGGCAACGGTCTCAAAATGCAGTATGTGCCAGAACAGATACTACACTTTGATGTATTTATTTGCTTCCGCACTAAGCAAATTTTAATGTTGAGAGATTGGAGAAATGGGGACCAGCTCCCCGGGGAGTAGGGGAGCTAGAGAGTTACAATTGGTATGAAGGGTTTCCCCTACATGGCCAATCACTGATTGCTACTAGAACAATGGTCTTATATGTGGGGTTGCTCCCACATATGGTCTTTGATTGCAGTATCTGCCGGAACAGATGGTATTTATTTGCTCCCCCACCGAGCAAATTAGGCACAAGGCCGATTTTTAATGTGAGGAGTGAAGGGGAAATGGGGGCCAACTCCCCGGGGAGTAGGGGAGCTGGATAGTGACAATTGGTATGAAGGGTTGCCCCTACATTAACCAAGGTCTTATATGTGGGGTCGCCCCCACATATGGTCTTTGCTTGCAGTATCTGCCGGAACAGATGGTATTTATTTGCCCCCCCACCGAGCAAATTAGGCATAAGGCCGATTTTTAATGTGAGGAGTGAAGGGAGGGGGAAGGGGAAAAGGGGACCAGCTCCCGATAGGTGGGAAATGGGAGCTGGTTAAAGGTCAGGCATGTGGGGTTGCCCCCACATCTGGTCTTTGCTTGCAGTATCTGCCGGAACAGATACTACACAAAAGTGATCTTATCTTGATCAAAAAGGCCGAGTTAATCTCACGCTTGAAAGTATCTTGTACCGCTACAAGGCGACTATTCGCCCATGTATAGAGTACTGTTGTCACATTTGGACTGGAGTGTCTGCTAGTAGTCTCTTGTCCTGGACAGAGTTCAAAAGAGAGCCGCCAACCTTATATCTGTCATCTAAGCTCCAACCTCTGTCCAATCGACGAAATATTGCATCCCTCTGCCTGTCCTACAAGTATTTTAATGGTAGATGCTCTGACGAACTACAAGCCCTTGTGTCTCCTCGACGAAAATACCCCTGATAAACCTGACAATTAGAAAAATCCCTCGCCTACACAGTAGAGATCCCTAGATGTAAAAAAGCTTCTACATTATTTTCTTCACCAGAACTGCTAAACACTTGAATTCTCTTCCGGGTTCCTGCAACTGTACTGACATGCAGAAGTTCAAGTGTAATGTGAACAGACATCTTGCTGCTCATCTTCGTATATATAATATCCCTGCAACTTATGTGCCTGTGGCACTGTGTCTTGTTTGGGGTGAAAATGGAATAAATAAAAAAAAATGTGTTAGAAGGCTATCACAATGCAAGGAACGGAATGTTTGCGGTGTTGACGAAGAAGTAAAACAATAAGTGATGCATATATAAATATGTACACTTTTACACAGTAATGTACTGTGTGTGATAGTGTTCCATAGCAAATTTCAAGGAAAATTTTCTATATTATATTTCGAGAAATATTTGCCTGGAAAGATATTATGGAACGCGGTCACACACACACTATATCTGTGTGTAGTATTTCTCTTTTCAAGTATGTCTTATTGACAAAAATATTATATATATATATATATATATATATATATATATATATATATATATATATATAAAGTGAACGTGTCTGTCTGTCTGTCTGTGTGTCTGTGTGTCTGTCTGTCTGTGTACATTTCCCTACGCAATAACTCTGTCAATTTTTAGTCTATAGACTCGAAATTTGAAATACCGGATACTGAGATGTGGAAAAATCGATGTGACGGGTGTCAGCCAGAAATTTGGCTGTTAAGGGGTCAAATTTCAACGATTTGACCTTTAAGAACTCTACCAAACTCCTCCGACAATTTTGGGTCTAGACACTTGAAGTTTTAGATATAGGTTCCTTGAACATGGATCTAACTTAATAAAGTGATTTGAGCCCGAAACTATAAATTTTAAGGGGTCATAATAGGGGTCAAAGTTTTAAAAAATTAACCATTTTTTTTGTTTTTTTGCTTTTTTTGCACAGCATACACTTCCAAACACCCGAGCAACGCCGGGCACTCCTGCTAGTATATATATAATATATATATTTATGTATAATATATATAATATATATATATATTTATGTATAATATATATATACTATATATATACATAATATATATATGTATATATAAAATATATAATATATATACAATATATATAATATAATTATATAATCTATAATATAAAGGTGAAGGTCTGTGTGTGTGTGTGTGTGCGTGTGTGTGGTCACGAATAGGCTCCTATATGGTTGACTATTTTAAAAAACTGATTACATATAATGATAGAAGATGTATCGAGGATCAGGAATGGATATGTTTGATCTGGGAGAACGGTGGTTCATAAAAATTGTGGGTTCTCCGTTCTCACGTGGCCCCCAAAGTATGGAAATCAAAAATGAAAAAAAAAAAACGTTTACAAGGGTGCTTGATATAGATGTACATAATAATACTTGATAAGTATGTTTCAACTTAAATAGGGATGGTATAATAAAACTGTGAGGTCTGCATTCGCGCCTGTACTCCATGGAAATATGGCACAAGCTTTAACAAAGACTTTTCATATCTATTTGCGTAAGTATACTTTGATAATTATGTTTCAGTTTGAAGAAATATCGTATAATAAAATTATGGGGTGTTCGTTCGCGCCTGACCTCCATAGAATGTAAATATGTCACAAAGTTTAACAAGGCTTTTAAAAGGGGTAAGGGACCTGAATAACACCTTAACTTTAATCTTAATTCACGTCAGCTTTTATTTATTTTTTTGAGTTGAATCATATTGTCTCAAATAAATTCACCTCATAAATTCACGTTATTATTAAAGTGAAAGCCAAAAACAATTCTCGATACTAATTTTGCATCATTTTGTTTTTTCTTCTCTACTAGCACGTGGCACTATTTCAAAATAGATGAATAGATAAATACTGAAAAATAAGAACGTCACTTGTTATCGTTTCAAAAGAAGGAAAAAATCCTGCTCACGTGATTACGTGTCTTTTTAAAAAATTTATATAACCTTTTTATTTTTTTTTATATATCTGTTCACGCATTTTTTGTCAGTGTACTGGAAGGAATTCAGTTGATTACAACCCTTTCTGTGTGTTCTTTACATTACAATAGTACAGCCCTGAATCTGACGGCGCAATACTACACCGTTCAATACTGTAAAACTGAAACGAAGCTGAAACCAAGATTAATGTATAAAATGTTTAACTATTTTTCCAATTTGGACCTCTTTGGACTCCTTAAAAACTATTTTAATCGGCTAACAACAAATAAAAAACGGTCCGTAAGAAATACAATCATTTTACGCCCCTAGTACCGCTCTGTAACTTCTAGTTTCGGAGGTGATAGAGTTTTAAGATATGGAGACAGACAGACATATAGCTTATATATATATATATATATATATATATATATATATATATATATATATAACTACTTCATTTACTCACATAAAATTAATATACGAAAGTATAGATTCATGCGTGAACTTAAAGTATTTACTTCAAAAGTGCTCAATACGTAGGTAGAGCTTGTTAATAATTTATAAAATATATATGGCGATTAAGCTACACTGAATATTCGGCGTTTCATCCACTATAGGATTCGTCAGGCTTATGCGCGAATTCTGTGGTTGTTTCCCTTTTTTATATATGTTGCGGATTTTAGTTAGCCAATCAGCTTTCTAGTATCCACGTCGCCCCTTCCTATCAGCCAATGGGCATGCATTTTATCGAACAAAGGATCTGTTTTAAAACTAGGTTAGTGGTTTAAGGCAGACATTTTTTTAATTAAATAAACATGAATATACATAAACGACCACACAATATATATATGTATGTATGTGTGCATGTATGTGTGTACACATATGTATATTTATATATATAAAAAAGAGCAGAAATGAGGAAAATCGTCTGCCTTAAATCACTAACAACAACAGAATTCGCGCATAAGCCTGACGAATCATATAGTGGATGAAACGCCGAATATTCAGTGTAGCTTAATCGCCATATATATTTTATAAATTACTATATATATATATATATATATATATATATATATATATATATATATATATCAATTGTTTTTTTTTAATTCCTCAAAACCGACAAAATTCCATTCCTTATATACTTACCTTTATACATTATTCACACGCTACTTCAAGAAAACAACATTTGATCATTTATCTATCTATCTATATATATATATATATATGCATATATATATATGTATATATATACATACATATGTAAAAGTGATCGTGTCTGTGTGTGTGTCTGTGTAAATTTCCCTACGCAATAACTCAATTTTAATATACAGACTCGAAATTCGATATACAGGGTATTGAGATGTAGGGAAAATCTTCGTAATCGGGTTTCAGCCAGAAATTTGGCTGTTAGCGGGTCAGAGTTCGACGATTTGACCTTTGAGAACTCTACCAAACTCCTCCGCCAATTTTGGGTCTAAACACTTGAAGTTTTAGTTATAGGTTCCTTGGACATGGATCTGACTTAATAACTTGATTTGAGCCCCAAACAATAAATGTTAAGGGATCAAAGTTTTAAAAAATGACCGCTTTGATTTTCTTGCTCAACATTCACCTTCAAACACCCGGGCAACGCCGGGCTGAAGTGCTTGTGTATATATATATATATATATATATATATATATATATATATATATATATATATATATATAATTATTTACTATGGTGGTAGTGATGTAATGACTCAACAGATGGAGCCAAATGGTGGCTTCGTGGATGGGTTTGAATCTCCTAATCGGCAAGAATTGTTCCTTCTGCACTGATGATTGCGTAAGCATGAAACATTCGTGTCTTTAAAGTATAGATGACTCATTATTATTTAATTATAATTATAAAGCCTCTTCTAGAATCCTTTAGGATAGAAAAGATATAGAGAAGAAACTAAAAAGAAAATGAACGTATGAAATAAACGGAGACGGGAAAGAAGGAAACGTTTTAAGAAAGAAAAGTTAAAGAAGACAAAGGAAATAGAGAAGCGCAAGGAAGAGAAGGAAAAGAAGTTGAAGAGGATGAAGAAGAAAAGAAAGTAGATGCATATAAGAGAAACAGAAAAGGATAAAAAGAAAGAAAATGAAGAAGAAAAAAAGGAGAGAAAAAGAAGAAAAACAAGAGATAAGAAAAATAGACATGGAGAAATGGAAAATAAAGAGAAAAAAGAATGAGAAAATTTTTTAAAAAATGATGAGGATGGAGTGGCGCAAAAAGAGGAAATAGAATTATTAAATAATCTAACGTATGAAAAATGAAAGAATAAAAATGATAATTACGGAAGAAACAAAAGTACAAGGGCGTTCCTTAAGTAATGCCTCCTGTTTTTTATTCCACCGAATAGATCAGATGGAATTGCACTGTTATGATGACTAAACTCATGCAAGTTTCAGCTCTTTGTTGCAGATATTAACGGCTGAAAACCGCTCTTGTCGTGCGCCATAAGCAGAGATGCTTTATTGAATTCCTGACAAAAATGCATTGAGAATGGTGATGACTATGTAGAAAAATAGATCCTGGAACATAAAATATCGCTCGTTTTAATGTATGCACATTCGTCTTCGTTTTGTCTTCGTTTTGTCTTCGTTTTGTCTTCGTTTCGTCTTCGTAACTCGTCAAGTTTTTGAGTTGAAAAATAGGAGGCTTTTCTTTTGGAACGACGCCTGTATGATTAGATATTAAAGATGAAAAAACTAAAAAAAAATTTTTTTTAAAAAGCCCAAAACTATAAATGTTAAGGGGTCATAATAGGGGTCAAAGTTTTAAAAGATTTGACCTCTGTGGTCTCTACCAAATTACTCAGACAATTTCTGGTCTAAACATTTGAAAGTTTACATAAAAGGTTTTCAGAGATGGGGCAAGCTTTTTAATCGGTTTGGGTCGAAAATTTGTGCTACCAATATATAAATGTATGTATCTATGTTTGCATGTCTGCCTAAAACTTTCTCTCTCTCTTTCTCTGTATGTGCGCGCGCGTGTGTATGTGTGTGAGAATGCAATTGAAAGCAAAAGGGAAATATAGAAATTCCTTTGCAGCTCAAACTTAGTTTCACGCATATATATATATATATATATATATATATATATATATATATATATAATATATATATATATATATATATATATATATATATATATATATATATACTCATTCAGCGGCCGTCAATAGCGTAATGGTTAGGAGCCTTTACTGGCTTGAGGTAGTTGGGTGTCTAGCCGCACTGATGTGATACAGCGAAACAATACTGTATGTGGATGACTATAATGCTCCTTATCTTGAGTTGAGCATATTTAGAAGTGATACACGAATTACTATTAGCGTATAAGCGATGCTCTTTGTGTAAACAAATCGAGCTTAGGTAGTTCGGATGATGTCAAAACATCGTTAAACTCACTACTCGCTCAGCAGCTGTCACATGTCGTACAGAATATCGGGTTTCAATCCTGGCTTGAGGTAGTTGACCATCTAGCCGCACTGATGAGCTGCGAAACAGTACTCTATGTGGATGACTGTATATATATATATATATATATATATATATATATACATATATATATATATATATATCCGTGAAAAATATATATATATATATATATATATATATATATATATAAATATATATATATATATATATATATATATATATATATATATAGCATAATCATGTTCACACACCAGTTCCCGTTAGATCACCGAAGTTAAGCAACGTTGAGCCTGGTCAGTACTATTATGGGTGACCATTCGGGAATTCCAGGTGCTGTATGTGCTCTCCGCTTATCTCGGAAATGCTTCTAGTCGTTTATCCCAGGGTTTCCCAAACTTCAAGACACCATGGAACTCCTGAGCAGGGCTAATGTTCTTCACGGAGCACTAACAAGATAATTTCTAAAATAAATATAAAAAACATTAATGTCAAATTTTAACACGAACTAATTATAATGTTTCCAACTATATTTTTTTTGTTTTTGATTAATCAAAAATTGTTGCATTTTTTTGTTAATTTATTTTTAGTTTCTTTTTTATGAACCATCCTGAAACTTTTTAACACCTGTAGTTATGTATCATATCTATTTCCAATAAAAAAGATCAATAATTAAATGTCTGCGGCCATTTAAGTTTTTCCCATATAAAACATTTGGTCCTCTTTCAGAAAAGGCACCCGGAGCCCGTCACTCTCACTCACGTATTCCCAGGGCTCTGTATAACCCACTTTGGGAAATCCTGGTAAGACCCTTCTCCTTTCCACTGAACTCAAGCAGTACCGATTCAGGGGAGCTAATGCTTGGGCTTGTGCAACCCTTGTCTCACAATTACACGCGCAGCTACTGTTACAGGGACTGTCCATTGTTTCTTGAGACTGAACGGAGGCATCGCAATGGTGGGAATGCATCGGATTTGAGTTAAAACATGATTCGAATGCGGGGTTCGAATCGTGCGAAAGGCGGAACTATTATCTCCACATTAATTATTCCAAGAAACACAAAACATTCATTAATAAGAGTTAACATAAAAAGGGGACAGCACACAAAAAAATAAAGATCACTGTGCAGTATCTGTTCTGATGCTACACCTAAGTTAATTTTTTCCTTAGCCAATGTAAGGGGAACCCTTCTATACTTAGAAAATTTTTAGTTTTGCCTACTTCCAGAGTGTCCCTTTTTTCTCCCACAGTAAAACCACCTTGTGTCACATTTTGCATTTGTGAGTAATCAAATAAATACTCTTCGTATAACTTTCCATCCATCCATTGCCCTTGAACCCCTGGATGGGCATAGGCCATCTTCAACTTTTATAGACGTTTTTGTAGCAAGGAGTTCTTTTTACAGGGTGAGGGTGCTGGCCCCATGCCCAACCTTCCCAGAAGGTACGCACGGCACCTAGCCTTTCCAAATGGTCACTCATCTGGTACCGGCTAGGCTCAACGTTGCTTAACTTCGGTGATATAGCGAGAACCAGTGTGTCAACGTGATTGTGCCGTACTTTTCGTATAAGTTTAGTCGAGAAAAATTGTGTTACTACGGAAAATTGAGTTTAAAAAATCGAAAATTAAACAGAAATACGCCTGTTAACATATATAGGTTGATTTAACATATATTTTCGTCCAATAAATGACTGGTGTATTTTTGTATGATTTGGACTTTGTTTTTGTTTTTTGATCGACTCTATAGTTCACACGTGGTTATCTATTTCTATTTTTGTTATGTTGTTTTACGCAAACACTATAAGGTTTAACCTTGTCCAGCCATAAATTACGTTTAAATATGCTTTAATTTATGCAGGTGTCATATTTATTATTATAGAGCCAATACTCTATTGATTATTATATTGTACCCAATATTTAGTATTCATTCAAATGTTTATGAAAAAAAAGATGCCATCAGCTAGAATTGAAATCAAAACATAGATCTCTCCAGTCTTATTTGTACCCTTCGACCTAAACCAATACGCATACAAAAAGTCTTATAAAAATAGCGTTGTTAAAGATATAAATGTATTTTTGCGCATGCGTAGAAGTAACACGATTAGTCGACTTATGCCTGTCAAGTTGCTATTTTGTTCAATTTTGACCCATTAGCAGCTATATATATATATATATTTATTTTTTGCCGGATACAAACCAATTCCTTTATATATCAATTTTCAGGTATGTAGACCCTAAATTGACAGAGTAGAAACCGAAATATTTATCGCTTCAGCCGTGCTCCCTATGAATGTAGCTATCGAGAGATAAGTTTGAAGTATTTAATATTTAATGAATTGAGGAAATTAATTGAATTTTGAATTGCGTAGAAAGAAATAGGAATATGCCGGCAAGTTGAATTGCCAAATTGGCATTTTTACTTGCCGACTGATTTCTGTATGTAATTTATCTATCCAAATATTTTATTCGTTATAACTCATTCTTAGTGTATAATTACTATTTCCTGTTAATTTCAGTGTTATGTGACCAGTAGTTTAAGAGTTTATCGGTTAAATATTTATACAGACATATAAATCTACGGTTTTATTTATATAAAAGACTAACCTTGGTGCCCGGCGTTGCCCGAGTGTTTGGAGGTGTGTGTTGATAAAAAAAAAAAAGTTATAGGCAGCAGGCAGGCGGGCAGGCAGGCTCGAACCCGTGACGCGAAGATGAAAAAGAAAGTGGAGGGGTGTATAAGGGTGTTTGTTGAGCAAAACAAACGGAAAATTGCGAGCGCAAAAAAAAAAGAAGTAGTAAGCAGGCTCGAACCCGTATCGCACCAGAGGAAAAAGAGGTGAAAAAAATTGTCGTACTGATGTGCCTACCGTGGTTATAACGTCACGTGCGGTCGAAATAACGTGTTTTATGCGACGTCGTGGCCACGGCGATTGAATGTCCTGCAAAAAATGTCAGCGAAAAAAACAGGAATAACCTTCTTAGTGACACACAATATGGTTTCCGCTCTGCAAGATCTACCGCAGATGTGCTGACGGTTATATCCCACAGGATTAGTGAATCTCTTGACAAAGGCTTCCTTTCTAGGGCAATTGCTCTCGACATATCAAAGGCCTTTGACAAAGTATGGCATAAGGGTCTACTTCACAAGATTTTCAGCTACGGTATAACTGGAAATGTTTTCTCAATCATTAAATCATTTCTCTCTGATAGGCTCATAAGAGTAGTGGTAGATGGACAAAAATCGGAGGCCTGCAATATAAATGCTGGAGTCCCTCAGGGGTCAATCCTCGGCCCAACTCTCTTCCTGATCTACATCAATGACCTCCCTAAACACATACTTAAATCATTCGTTGACATCTATGCTGATGACACGACCATCTACGGCAACACATCAAAGGCTGTAAATGACGAAGTTCTCTCGGATTCTCTCTCCTCTGATCTCGAGCGCGTGGTTCAGTGGGGGAAGATGTGGCTAGTTACCTTTAATGCATCCAAAACCAAACTCCTATCCTTACATCATCAACGCTCTGATCCCCAGCTGGCATCAATTGTGATGGATGGCTCTCGTCTGGGTGAGGCCCCGTGTTTTGACAAGCTTCTGGGTTTGACCTTTACTCCTGATCTGAAATGGAACACGTACATCAAGTCTGTGGCCAAGGTCGCAGGAAAGATGGTGGGATCCTTCTACCGCTTCAGAAGATATCTCACTACTGATGCAATTCTCTATCTATATAAAAGCCAAGTACGGCCAAGGATGGAATACTGTTGCCATATCTGGGCAGGAGCTGCCAAAACAGCCTATCATGCCTTGACAGAGTACAAAATAGACTTCGTGGTTTAGTGGGGGATGCCCTTTTCTCTACCCTGCAACCCCTCTCCCACAGAAGAGACGTTGCGAGCCTATCCTTGTTTTATCGTTATTTTCATGGCAGGTGCTCGTCTGAACTCCAATCCCTGGTCCCCCCTCGCCAATCTTTCACGAAAAACACCCGTCTAGCTGAATCCACTGTGAAAAATTTCCCCCACTCTATATCTGTGCCTAAATCAAAACGCGGATTTCATGAGCAAAGCTTCTTTCTTAGAACTGCACGCCTGTGGAACTCTGTTCCGTCTGCCGGCTTCCCTCCGGACTACAACTTGGATGTCTTCAAGTCTAATGTTAACAAATTCCTAATGAACCGCCCCCCTAATTAAACACTTCATAAAATCTCCTCACTTACGTGATGTACTTACAATAACCCTTATCCCTGAGTAGCTTCCGGGCCTTGATAAGTGGTGATCACTGTGTAAAAAAAAAAAAAAAAAAAAAAAAAAAACTGACCCTTCTTGCAGAAAACTGCCCAATTGAGGGTGGAGGCATTACTGTTTTTCGCCAATTTTTTGTTTATATTTGTCGTCCGAATGGTCGAGCATCAAAATACTATCGATCTCGTGAAAATCCGTCGCATTTGCCGAAAGTTTTTGCGAGACATACAAACATACATACGTACACATATTTAAACAGGCAGGTGAGATATATATTATAGATATCTCCGACAGTGAAGCATAAAAAACGCTTTAAAATAAGCCAAACAAAAATATGCAGGTAAATAGAAGGGTTACTTATTTTACCTGTGTTAAAATTTATTATTATTTCCTCACATGAAGCTTTCACATAAGTTTTCACAGATCTGTTTGGAAACCTGTGGTGTTCTCTGGAAGCTGAGTGACATCAAGTCTCCCCAGACGTCCAGCTCTCTCCACCTCCTTTGATAGAATTTGCAAATAAATTTGTGTCATCGCAACAGCTTCTTACCATTGATTTTCGCTGGCAGTGTGCCATTGGTTTATACTGGGATTTGAGTGGCACTAAGCCTCCCCAAGATCTCAGTTCTCTTCGCGCTTGTCCAGCTGAGGTCTGATCAGCGCTCTCTCCTTGGTCTTTCCATTTTCCTTGACCCTTCTCGGCACTTTTCTTTTGGGAGGAACGGTGATGAGACAATGGGATGGGATGCGTGATGGGGTGTAGAATGTAAATATGCAGCTCCAGTGTTCTTTATTCTCTGTAACGCTTCTTCGTTATATTGTATTCTTGTATTATTCTCTGCATTGAAGGGGTTTCCTTAATATTTCAGCCGTTTTCATTATCGTTAGTCGTTGTATTTTTGTAGCAATTCCTCTGATTCCAATTTCTCCCATTCTTTTTTCAAAGTTTTTCGGAATTGTTCCTATTACTCCTACTATTATAGGTATTATTTTGATTTTCTTCATCATCCAACCCCCCTTTTAACTATCTGGCTAGCTCTGTGTATATGCTCCGTTGCTCCGTTTCTCCCTTTATTTCATTCTCATCCTGTGGTTAACTGAGAGAGTAAATCTACGATTTGACAGGATTTTTCTTTCTTGTTAATTATTACAAGATCTGGTCTTCTTGCTTGGATGGGTTTGTCCGTCTATATGTCCATGTCCCATAGGATTTTGTGGTTCTCGTTTTCGACTACTGTTGTGGGTTTATGCTTGTACCATTTGTCTGTACGTTCAAAATGCAGCCGTTTGCAAAATTCCCATTCCACCGCTCTCCCCACTTGGTCGTGCCTGTTTTTGTATTCCTTTTGGGCTAGTTTGCTGCATTCACTTACTATATGGTTTATCGGTTCGTCTCTCTGTCCAAAGAGCCTGCATTTGCTGTTTTCTTGTTTTTTATCGATCTGTGCTTTGATATGGTTGGTTCTTATCGAGTTATCTTGTGCTGAAGTTATTAGAGATGCAGGTTCTCGGTTTATATGTCCTTTTCTCATCCGTGTGCTGGTGTTTTCATTATTCTCATCTTTTGTCATTTTTATGAATCTCCTGTGGGGTTATTTCTCTTCCCATTTCTCTTTTCTCGTTTTGTCATTTTTCTCTCTGTTTTGTTGTTTTTTTAGTGTCTCTCGCTGCCATAATTATCCTTTCCATATTTCCGTATTTTGCATTATGTATTTTTCTCATTCACACAGTCTTCTATGGACACTAGTCCTCTCCCGCCATTTTCCTTTTCGCGTAGAGTCTGTCAATATCGCCCTTTGGGTGTAGTGCATTATGCATGGTCATGAGTTTCTTGGTCTTCTGATCGAACTGCCTCAGTTATTCTTTTGTCCATCATATAAACGGTCCAGGGTATCTTACTAGTGATACTGCCCATGTATTTATACTTTTTATTAGGTTTCTGCTATATAATTTCGTTTCCAGGAGTTTTTTTTTTGTTTTCCTGAAGCATT